>NC_047659.1:140149758-140392258 GCF_011762505.2 Arvicanthis niloticus
TTCTACAGAACCCACATAAAGCCAGGCCCGGGTGAGATGGGAGGCTGTCACCTGGGAAGGATGTCCTGATAGAGGTGTTGCTTTGATCAGGTTGTTCTATGAGTGTGCCGGTTGGAAATTGTCTTGATTCTTAATTCATATAGGAGAACACAGCCCACTGTGAGCAGCATCATTCCCTATGCAAAGGAGTCATGAATGGTGTAAAAGCTGAGAAATTGAGCTGAGCAGGAACAAGTAGGGAAGCGAGATTCCACACAGGTACTCCCCCTCTGCTCTCAAACTATGGTTGTGAGGCTTTGAATTTATTGTCTTGACTTTCCAATAATAATAGACTGTAAACTGGAATTTTAGCTCAAATAACCATTTTTTTATCCCTGTATTTCTTTAGGTCAGGGCATGTGTCACAGCAACAGAAATGAAGTTAGACCACATAGTATCAAGAACTGCCAGCAAGATGATGTCCCTTCTCTCCCTTTGATTTACACAACTCTTTGTATTAGTTGAGAGCTAAGTATTTTGTATCATACATTTGTTTATAATTAGTACCAAATCATTGTATTTTTAATATCATTCTAGCCTTGGATACGGGAGACCCTCTCAACTTGCTCTGCTGTCTCAGGACTAGATTCTATGTGTTTCCTTACTTCTTTTTAAATTTATACAGGTACAATCGGATATTAGCTCAAGCTGAACTTTTCTTGGCCTTAGAGTCAGCCATTTCTCCATGGAGCTTTAATTCCTTTTATTGTCCAGTGGGACTAAAACCTAAGATCTGGACACCAGGTGCACTTTGAGTTTTATAAATGTCAGCTGATTAATGACTGACATGATGGAGATAAATTTATGGGTAGGATTATCAGCAGGGACTTACAGAATCATAATACAAGTTACATTGTGGTGGTGATCAATGGGCCTATGTATCACCTCATCGTCTTACTAGTATAAGTAGGAGATATACTAAGTCATAAAATGCCACACATTATGAATGACAGAGTGGCACCTGAAGGATATATTGTGTTCCAATGACATATGACCTGTGAGTGACATAAGAGGCTTTGAGATTTACTTATCTTTCTATGTACAGGAATTTTGTGTGGATATGTGCTTGTGTACCATGTACATGCAGAACTCTTAGAGATCATAAGAGGGCATTGGATTCCCTGGAATTGAAGTGACAGAGGGCTGTATGCCACCATGAGAATTCTGGGAATTTGCAAGAGCAGCCAGTGCTCTTAACCACTGAGTCACCTCTCCAGCTCCCTAAGTTGAGACGTTTTTTTCAAGATTGTGCCTTTAAAACACATGGCCACACAACGCCCTCTCAGGAGACTCTTCTTCTGAGAAAGACTTGCTTTCAAGCACTAAATACAAAGTCCCTAACTTCCCTAACAAGCCAACAAAATGACCGAGTTTCTCCTATACACCAGACCTTGATCTGGGTCTTGGGCATCAGTTGATGAGCACAGAAGTTTTCAGAAATTATGTAGCTTATACATCCCTGCAGAGAGGAAACTGACCAAGAAAAAAAAAGAAATAAGCCATTTCATAGTCTATTAAGTACTGCACATAAAGTGAGGTTTTCCAGGACACAATTGATGAAAAATAGCCACATTGGGTGGTTGGCTGAGAGCCATACTTTCAGTAGGACCTGGTGGGTACAAAAAAGCCATACAGAGCTAGTACAAGCACAGTATCTAGGCTGGAGTGGTCCTGACATGTTCTAGGAAATATAATAAACACCAGTGGGGCTGAACTGTGGAGACTTGGTTGTATGGAAGAAGATAGAGCTAAGGGCGGGCAAAGGTTTAATAATAAAAGGTTTTGTCAGAATTGCGATGGTGGGCATTTATTATTTATCTCTCGGAGCAGCACAAAGCCATTGGGATACTTTGTCAGGGGAGTTACACAGTCTGATGGGAACTGTAAAATTCGTCCTTTTTCACATTTTGGAGAAACTATATGCTTCCTTGTTCATCAAAGTTAGGAAACTATTGATTGCAATTTCTGTTCTTATTTTTACTACATCAGATTCTGAAAGGAAAGGGGGAAAGGAAAGTAAGTAGCATGATTCTCAAGTGCCATCCACTGATTGGCAGACATATTCCAATCCCGAGGTGTTCCATATGCAAATAGATGCGAAGCTCTGCAAGCATTGGGGAGGGAAGTAGTAGTCAACAGGTCTGTGTGCATAGAAGCAAGTGAATGCTTGCCCCCAGAGGTGTCCTAAGAAGATGCAGGATCAATGCACATTAAGATCATTGAGTGCATTCTGGGAAGATTGGAGGTCGACATGGCTTATTCACAAATGAGCTACAAGGAGGAAGCAATAAGAACTCTGGTTTGGGGGTGAACAACAGGAGGGTGGTAGTATCAGAATGAAGGTAGCATTTTGCAAAGCTTCAGGTTTAATTTTTGATTCATGATTTTCTTTTGTAAATCAGTCTCCTTTTTGGTCCCTAAGTTGGGGGCTGTGAGTAGACTTCCAAATGGGTTCATCGAGGATATGGTTGAAAGAAGAGTTTTCTACATAGCAGATATGTATGAGAGATGGTGATACTGATTTGGGAGTCAGTCTTGGGACACAGTGAGCCAAAAACCAAAGAGGAAAAGGCTTCTGAAAATCCTTAAACTTAGTCCTGGCCAAAGGGGGAGGACAGCAAGTTGGTTGGCTGAAGGAAGAGGAGAGCAGGCTATACAAAGAAGAAGATTGATGGCAAGCCTGAAGAAACTGAGTTTGCTGGGGAAGGATGATGGCAGAGATTTGCAACATGGAGACTGTCTACAGTACTATAGACTGGTGACAGGACTCATAAACTAAAGATTTTTATCTTAGATGAGCTGTTAACTCTTTCAATAATTGGCAATGATGAATTTTAAGTTTAGCCAGGTTGATTTTCCTTGAGTTTCTCTTTATTTGATGGCTCAGGTGCTTCCATTCAGACCTATGTGAGGTTTTCCTCACCACCACACTAGAATTGATCATTTACATGCTCTCTTAAAGGGTACACCATCAGCATGGCTCGCCATCATCAACATGCCTGGCCACCATCAACAAGGCTTGCCACCATCAACATGGTTGACCACCCTCATCATGGCTGGATACCATCAACATGGCTGACCACCATCAACAAAGTTGACCACCCTCATCATGGCTGGATACCATCAACATGGCTGACCACCATCAACATAGCTGGCTACCATCAACATGGCTGGCCACCATCAACATGGCTTGCCACCATCAACAAGGCTGACCACCGCTGACATGGCTGGTTACCATCAACATGGCTGGCCACCATCAACAAGGTTGACCATTGTTGCTGTTCAAGTTCATCTCTGTCTGGGGCAGTCTTTATCATATCTTTCTGGTGTACAGTAATAGTTATTCTTTTCACACTGCATTCACTGAAGAAAAAAATGTACTCTTCTTGATGCACATTCACTTTGTACGGAATCTGTACTTTCTCACCAAAGGACTCTTCTGTATAGAAGACTTTTCTCTCCTTCTGTATGCCTATTTATTCTGACTTTTCTTCATTCAGTTACTCAGCCAATAATCTATGTCATTTTAGACTTATGGATATTCATTTTTATATTTGGGGTTAGAACAAAAACACTCCAGGTTGCTGATCTTTTGTTTGTTTCCCTTGTTCATAAACATAAAATTATCTCAGTTCATTTTCTAACAGATTATTTATTTTTATCTATGTGTGTGTGTGTGTGTGTGTGTGTGTGTGTATGTGTGTGTGTATGAACACATATGTGCAGCACCTGCATAGGCATCGACTATCTGGGTGCTGAAGTTATAGGAAGCTGTAAGGTACCTGATATGGATACTGGGGATGAGCTCTGGTCCTCTGAGAGAGCAGAAAATACTCTTGACCTCAGCCTTCTCTCTAGCTCCTCCCTCAGTCTCCTAAATAGTTTCATATTATTTTCTTAGTTGCATGTATAGGTAACATTAGCTAATTCACTACTTATGGCCAATTCATTGCCCATTTTACACAAGTAAAGTTCTGTGGACATTCTTACAAATAAAAGATCAGAGATTCAAAGAAATGACTAAGACCAAAGTTCTCTCATTTATATTGACATGCAACTCTTCAAAAGAGGCAATGGACAGCCCCGGCTTAAAGGATGCCATGGTATCCATGCAAGAAATGTCTCCTAACACCCAGTATGATCTCAGACCCACACAATTCAAGATTATCTTCCCTGTGGCACTTGAATGTGCACAGCCTCAGTCTCAGAGCACAGGAACCGTAGACCATTGCTGCATCAGATCCTGCATGCATTTGTTTTAATGCCTCTTTAAGGGACCACAGTGTGTTTGCTGATGTCTCAGGTAATGCTATTGTCTAAATGAACAGCACAGTGTGTTGTGCTGATTTAAACTCCTTTTTGACATCTTATCACATCTGTTACCATTGGCTTTCTGTTATGATAACCAGTATTATAGCAACCAAATTATAGAATCACTTAGTGGCCACCTGAGATACTGTGTGAGTGAGCCTGAAAGTGTTTGAGCAGCAGTGCCTATATAAAATCTCAGCAAGAACATCACAATTTGCTTATAAGATACTGCATGCTGTGGGGTACTTCCACATTTGAGCAACCCTTTCTAACCTAGTCTCCAGCCAGCTGGTGGGGTAAATCTAAAAGAAGAGTGAGTGGCAGGTTTAAGACTCATGACCATTTCTGCATGGAGCTCATGGTATCCTGGGATAATATTACAATTTAGAACTGGGATTTATGGGACTGGGGCCTGGTTCCATGGGTAAAGTGTTTGTCATTTAATTGTGAGGATCTGAGTTGATATCTCCAGGACACATATAAACTCTGGGTACAGAAATATGAATAAGCAACCTTTGTACCAGTTGGGGATGAGACAGACATATCTCTGGTGCTCACTGGCAAGCAAGGGTAGATGAACCAGTGAGTCCCACATTCAACAGGAAACCTTTTCTCCAGAAATAAGATGAAAAGTGACTGACATGACATCTGGTATTGACCTTTGGTCCTCACACATGAATCTACCCATACCCACAGACCAAAGAATACTGGCATGTATGTACATACATACATGTCCATAATCCTGAGCGTGTACACATCCATAGATCACACATACAACTGAGATTTATTCCTTTAATATCACAAAACTCCAATTTTATTCATTATATGCACTTAAGTGGGATTTATCCTACTTGTGGGCAAAACACACATACGTGACATTGTATGTTAGGTTGACATATTTACAAAAGTAAGTCTATAATAAGTTCAGGGGATGCTCTGCTTTGATGGGGATTATTTGACATGTTTACCTGTTTTCTATGTGTAGATAGATGTTTAGATGACATATAACATAGGATCTGGCTATTGATATCTTTTTACATATGAGTACAGATTAATGCAAGCATAGATGCTGTGGTGTGTGTGTGTGTGTGTGTGTGTGTGTGTGTGTGTGTGTGTATGTATGTGTGCTTCACTGAAAAAGTTATTAGACACTCTGCTTTTAGTTAATTCAATTGCTATCATATCTTGTAGTAACCATTATACGGAACAGGTTTTAAAAGAGATTAGAAGGCAAAGAATCATTTGAATTAGTTCTAAAGAGAATTTGTCTTATTTTACAGACTATTTCACAGAAATACTTGAAGCCGCATATATTAAGGTTAAATCTTAGCAGATGCTTGCGAACTCATGGACTTTGACACCATGGCTTTTTAACCACTCTTTACCCTTCCTCTGTATTTTTCCAGTATTTTAATTTTGACAAAAATCCCAAATAATGTAAAACATACAGGTGTACTTTACAGTCAGCCCACACTGTACTAATACCCTCTCACAACATCACACCATTTCTTAGAATTATTTTTTGTAAATTTGTCTTTAAGGGTGAAATTACTTAACAGGAGACATCTCACTTGCTCTACAGCATGTGGTTAAGTTAACTGTAAACTCAGTCTCCCCATTCCCAGACTATTGGTGAGGAGCCTTGTCGCTGTGGCCAGTATGTATGGTGATTTGAATGAGAAGTGTCCTCACAGGCTCAGGTGACCTCTCAGCTTCCTGCTTTGCTGCTTGCCTCCTCAGGCATGAGGCTTTCCACCCCTCTGGACTATATGCTGAAGCAAACCTTTCTTTCCCAGGTTGCTGATGGCCAGAGTGCTCTACCACAGCAATGGAGCAGCGCTAACACCACCTCACACACTTGTGCTCTGCTGCAGCGCAGCCAGCATTTGCTTTCCTCCTTGCTTTGTGTTTCAGTTTTGGTTTCATGCTTGGAACCCAGGCCTCACCCGGGCCAGGCAAGTGCTTTACCACGGTGCCTCAGCCTCAGCCCATCCATTTTCTCTTCAACTTCTCTCTTGCCTGGTGTCCATATCCTCTCTTCACTTTCTCCGGCTCCTAAGACTTGCACGTAGGAGGCAGCCTATGGCTGTCCTTCATCTGAGCATCTAACTCCAAAGATCCATGAGCAGCTTTTACTTTCCCTGGTTCTTCTGAGAGTTGTCTGTCCTCCTTCATCTCCATCTCTTTCTTTCTGACAGACCAGCTCTAGTCTTCTTTCTGGACACAAACTTCCCTTCTCATAAACGACCCCTTCATAACCAATTCATTCTGGATTACATCTGAAATGCACATTTCTCTTTGGAAAGTAAGCCTGACTTTTCTTCTAGTCCGGGATGGTCCAGTAATGGCAAGTGGTGTGAGTCATTTTCACAAGGCTCTGAGATGCTTGACTCATTAACCAAGTAGTATTGTATAAATTTCTGTGTTTTTAAATGAGATTAATGCTCAAATAGTACCAAAATCATTCCCTTTCAGCTTTTATGTCACACACACACACACACACACACACACACACATACACACACACACACACAAAGATATCCCACACATGACTGAACAAATGCCCTGTGTTTTATAATATTGAATTATTGACTATATACGCAATAAAGCAAATTATCTTTAATTTAGCATAATGTTAATGAATCTAAGCCAACCAGCTGAGGGTCCAGACAGAACATAACTTTCTTTCGTTCATTGAGAGAGATTTTTCTAGATGACCTCCCTTTTGGATTTGTTATGGGGTGGATTATTACATCCCTCTGGTCTCATGTGGTGTTGTCATGTGGTCATGTGGTCTCATGTGGTCTCATGTGGTGTTGGGAGCTCATGAGGATGACATAAGGTCATGAAGGTGGAGCCATCATGAATGAATTTAAAACCTTACTGGAGGTGCCATAGGTCCCACTCTCTCTGTTGACCAAATGAAGGCACAGAAAGAATGCCATTCATGGACTAGGAAGCAGGCAAGATGCCAGACTTACCCTACCTAAGACAGATTTCAGTTCTTTTACTGGATTTGCCCAGGATACACACACATATACACACACTCTCTCTCCCTCTCCTGCCCCTTCCCCTCTCTTTCTCTGTATGTCTGTGTGTGTGTGTGTACATGATGGTGTATACATGCATACATGTGTGAGTGCATGTGTGCATGTGGAAGACTGAAGTTGACTGGATGCCTTGCATTTCTTCCCCAGTTGTCCCTTGTCATATGATTTTAGACAAGGGTCTTTCACTGAGTCTTGAGCTCGCCAATTTGGCAGAGTAACTGGCCAGCAAGTGCCAGGGATCGTTCTATCTCTGCCTCCTGGTTCTGGGATTACAAGTGAACACATCACTACACCTGACATTTTACATGGTTATTGGAGCACCAAAGACTTTATGCTTTTGTGGAAGGCAATTTCCCAGCTGAGCCATGCTTTGCTGGGATCCTGCGCCGCTAGCCTGCACTGCTGAGCATGAATTTCCCTCTTCTGAAATGGTCCAGTAATTTAACACTTTAGCTTTCACACATGTAAAGAGCACATTCTGGCCACTGACAGGCAGACATCTGTGTCTTTTCCTACATCCAAGAGTGTGTTTTGCAATTCTCAGGGCAAAAGAATAGGGGATGGTCAATGAGAGGACCAGGTGGCATCTCTGGTGTGATAAAGCCATGGGCTGTAAGTGATTTGTTATAGCAATTACTTTGCATTATATACTAATAAGGTTCCATGGAGCCGCTGTGGAGTGGGAGGAATAACTAGATTTGGTGAAGATGTTTTAAGGAAAACGATTCTTTTCTGCTACAATTGTCAATAGTGCTTGAAAGATATGTCTGTCCGCCTTGGCAGTATTGAGCTCTGAGTGGGATAAGTCTCTGTTGTGGAGGAGAAAGGGAAGAAGAAAGAGAGGAAAGGAGAGAAGGGAGGGAGGAAGGGAGAAAGGGAGGGAGGAAGGAAGGGAGGGAGGGAGGGAGAGAAATTCAGGTAAAAGTTTTGAAAAGTTTGCTGGCAATCATGTAATACATGTGCATTACTTCAACACTGCATTGATACAGTTTGTTTTTCTTTTTCTTTCAAAATTGAATAATAAAAACTAACACTTATTCTCTAAAGTGGTCACCGTTCCTTCCCATTCCTTTGGAAAATAATTTTAGAAACACTTTTTTTTTCTTTTCCCACACACTTTTTGGAAGAGCCCAGCAACTACCCTGTAAAAATAAA
Organism: Arvicanthis niloticus; assembly: GCF_011762505.2. Classification (NCBI taxonomy): domain Eukaryota; kingdom Metazoa; phylum Chordata; class Mammalia; order Rodentia; family Muridae; genus Arvicanthis; species Arvicanthis niloticus. The sequence continues at coordinate 140,158,314 of NC_047659.1, forward strand.
GGAGACTGTGATTTAGAAAATTGCACTGAGTCTGTTTCCCTGCAGAGAACTGTGAGGATTCCTGCCTAAATTCTGATTATTCATGAAAAGACCTCTAAATAACTTCGGGTAAAGCCCTTAGCAGTTTCCACAGGCAAGTGTGGATGCTTTCTCTTTTCCCTACGTTGAAGGAACTTTTTCATCTCCTACATAAATACATCTATTTTTCCTCATTTGCCTCTTGTCAGAAGTACACACATATTCTTTTTATATTTTAAATCTATGGGTGTTCCTCTGGAGATTTTTTTTCCCTTAAGAACTGAAGGCAAAATCAAATCCACATTTTGCCTCAATATGAAAGAGTAGTGAATGCTATAGTGGCTCTCAGTTCTGCTCAGTTCGGCGGATTCCTGAGTCACAGTGCTATAGTGGATGTGTCTCAGTTCTGCGGATCCCTGAGCTCTTTAATGCTGAGGAAACACAAAGAAGACAAAGATGTGAGGTGAGAAGTAAATGTTTGGGATGCGAACATTAAAGGTGACAGCTCACCCGGTTCTGTCAGGGTGGACACTATGTTAGTTTAGTTGTGGAATTGCTGTTTCCTCCAGATTACAACATTCTCTCCTCACCTCTGGGAATTACAAAAGATCCCCCAAGGCTCATGAAAGTCAAAAGAAATGACAGGACAGAGGCTAGGAGGCTCACAAGACAAAGGAGTACGTGATTCTGAGGTTCCATCTTACACCCATCAGAACGCCTAAGATAAACTCAAGGGATGGCACATGCTGGTGAGGATGTGGCACAAGGGTAACACTCTGCCATGTCTGATGGGATTGCAAACTTGTAACGCCACTTTGGAAATCAATTTGATGGTTTCTCAGAAAATCGTGAATAGTCCTACTTCAAGTCACAGCCGTACCACTCCTGAGCATATTCCCCAACGATGCTCCCCCATACCACAAGGATACTTGCTCAGCTGTGTTTACAGCAGCTTTAGTCATAATATCCAGAGACTGGAAACAATTTAAATGTCCATCAACTGAAGAATGAATAAAGAAAATGTGGTACATTTATGCAATGGAATATTAGTCAGCTATTAAAAACAATGACATCATGAAATTTGCAGGCAAGTGGATGGAACCATGAAATGTCATCCTGAGTGAGGTAAACCAGACCCCAAAGGACATGCATGGCATGTACTCACTGATAAGTGGATATTAGCCATAAAGTACAGGATAACTACACTACAATCCACAGACCCAAGAAAGGATGCTTGATCTCACTGAGAAGAGGAAATAAAATAGACATCTAGGGTAGATGTATGGATGGGACTGCGTGGGAGAGAAATGGGGAGGGGAACGGGGGGGAGAATTTGGTGTAGAGAGGACGGCCTGGGGCAGGAGAGCTGGGAGAGAAGAATTGGAATCAGTGGAGGGATGGTAGCTCTGGGAGAAGCTGGAGATCTGGGACAGTAGGGTCTCCTGGGAGTCTATGGGAGTGACCTTGGTTGGGACTCCTGGCAATGGGGGATATGGAGCATGGAACAGTACCTCCTGTGACTAGGCAGGACTTCCAAAGAAAGGGTGGGGATACCAAACCCAGTCACAGTATCTTTGAGCCATAATTTTTCCTGCCTATAAGAGGTGAAGGGGTAAAGATGGAGCAGAAAGTGAGGGAACGGCCAATGGTTGGCCTAGCTTGAGTCCCAGGCCGTGGGAAGGAGTCCACCCCTGACACTATTAATAATATTCTGCTACACTTGTGGACAGGAGGCTTGCATAACCTGCTCCACCTAGTGGCTGATGGGGACTGATGCAGAGACACACAGCCAAGCATTGGGCAGAGCTCAGGAGTCTTGGGAAGGAGGATAAGGAAGGATTGAAGAAGCTGGAGAGGTCCAGGACAGCATGGGAAAACCTACAGAATCAACTCACCTGGGCACATGGGGGCTTATAGAAACCAAACCACCAACCAGAGAGCATGCATGGGCCAGACCTAGTCTCCCTACACGCATGCAACAGATGCACAACTTGGTTCTCTTGTAAGACCTCTAGCCGCAGAAGCAGGGCTGTCTCTGATTCTGTTTTCTACCTTTGGATCTCTTTCTCCTAACTGAAATGCCTGTCTAGCCTCACTGGGAAAAGATGAACCCAGTCCTACTACAGCTTGGTATGCCCATGCGGGTTGATAGCCATTGAACGTCTCTGCATCTCTTAGGAGAAAGTGAAGGGGATATGGGGGGAGGAGAGGGGAGAGTCGGGGAACTGGGGTGGTCATAAATGCCACTTTGGCTCTATCTCCAGGATGCCTTTCAGCTAAGTGTAACCATATAGCTGTCAGCCAATACCATAGGAGTGATGAGTGCCTGCAACTCCATGACTTGTCCATTCTACTTCTTTGCAGGAGGGTAAATTTAACTGAGATTTGAATACAGCTAGGTCTGACACAGGCATTTCTTTTGGATTCCTTATTTCTAACTACGTGCTCCTGTAGCTGAATTTCTTACTGCTTTTAATCTATGGTTGAAATTGTCTTCCGTGTTTGGGTTTAGTCAATGCTAATGTAACACGTGGCAGAAGAAAACACCATTGCTCATGTACCTGGTGACTTCTAAAATACAGAAATTTCCATGACATTTTCAGCAGTGAAATAACTACTTTAAATGTCTAGAGTTTTGCATTTTCCCTTCTCATTTTGATTAGCCCACAAAGAAAATTCAGCCATTCCTCAGCCTCACATGGAAACAGAGGCTCTGGATACTCTCCTCAGTATCCATTATGTAATAATGGACCAATTTTTTCTACCTCACAGTTTTCTCTAATGCCCTTCTGTGTTCTTCCCTCAAATGAAACATTGGGTCTTTTTAAAAATGATCATTATTTGTCATTCTTTTCTTCCTCTGTGTGGGGCTATCTTGTCCTTTCTCCTTCACAGCGGTGAATTTATCTCCTCTTTTTATTGTTATCCCAATGTTATTTTTTTTTTATCCTTTGTCCCCAAAATGAATAATTCTTCCCTGAAGCTCCCAAGAAAGTGGGTTGGTATGTGTGTTTTCCACACTGACCTTCCAAAAAGTTTTCACTTTTTAAAATTAAATTTCTCTTTTGTGCCTTTTTACTCTCAGGTAATATTTTTTCACTTTGCTTCTCCTGCTCCCCAAAAGAGTGACTTTTGAGTGTCCCCCACCCCATGCTCCTGCTAAAACTGAGGCGGTCAGTCTAGTGTTTGGAGTCACAATCCTGCCTCTTTTCCTGTGTCTTATCCTGTGACTTACACAAGGAATTAATTGTCTAGAATATTATTGGTTAGGATATGTCTTCTTCTATGACTATCTGAGGTACCTATAATATAATTAGCATAATATTTTTTTAATTGAGAATATCTCCTTTGCTGTGGTTCCCAGACTTGCCATTGCTAATTGGTTTGTGACCATTGGAATTTCTTTGGTCTATCTGGAAGGAATAGTCATGTGTCCCAGGAAAGGCCCACAGGGTGGGGTGGGGGGTATAAGTAAGTGCATGTTTGGGACTTGTAAACTTATTTTTAATGAGTTGCTGGAAATTATAAATGTATTTCCACATTTCTTCTGCTTGTATGAGGATGACAGGTCATGAAAACTATTGCTTTTGTCTGGCTTACTCCTATAAAACATATTTGTTCCTCATCAAATACTTGAGAGTCTACATTATTCAGGACACGAGGGCTTAGTGTACATAACTGTAAAGATCTGAGTTAATTCATCTGAGATTAAAAAGTTAGTGAGTGTCCTAGGTGCATTTTCTAATGCTGTAATGAGGCACCCTAGCAAGAGAAACTTAAGGAAATGTTTGTTTTGGCTTACTCTTGGAAGTAATGACATCATGACAAAAAAGTCACAGCAGCAGCACCTCAAGTATCCAGTCACATGGGATACACAGCCAGGAAGAACAGAGCAATTGGGGCTCTCACTTGGCTCACATCCTCTTTTTTATTTAGCCCAGCATCCCAGCCTAGGGAATGATGCCACCAATGGTGGGTGGGTTCTACCACTTCATACACAACATCAGCAGCAGGAAAATGAAAGTCCCTTGGTGTGTGGAAATGCAAGCTGAGTTGCAGAGCTCAAAACAGACTTCAGAAGCCACAGGTGGGAAGCTCATAGCCTAAGGAGCTAATGTTTGATGCTAATGTGGTTTTCAGTCAGAACACTCCTTACCGTGAGGGATTTTCTGTGTATTATTGAATACTGAGCAGCACAGGTGGCCACTGCTATAAATCTTAGTTGTATTCTTGACCCTAAAGGGTGATTACTAAAGTGTCCAGACATTGGCAGATGCTCCTTCCGACCAAGATGACCTCAGCCCTGGTGGAAATTCACTGGTTTGAGAGTTAAGCGTGTGACTTGATAGGATAGCTTGATAGAAAGCTGGAGACAGAGACTGGATGGTACCGTGGAGCGAAAGTAATTCCATCCCGGAAGTGGCTGTGCATACCTAGAATTGCAGCACTCAGGAGGCTGAAGCTAGAAGATGAGGAGCTCCAGGCCAACCCATGCTATATTTGCATCAATCAAACAACTCTACTCCCAGGTTGTCAAAGACCATACTGTGTGAAGAAACTGAGCAACACCAGATCGCACAGCTTGTGACTCCAGAAAGCAGCATTCCTCAGGCGTGTAGAGTTGGGGTCATTTTCAGTTTATATGCTCTCACTTTTCAGCATGTGATCACATGCAGATCACCTGGGAGCATCTGGGAGCAATGGTTTCCCTCAGCAGTAACATCTATGAAGGTTAGTATCTTTAAATTGATAGATGTAGACTGAGAAAGCCTCTCTTTTTTATTGGGTATTTTATTTATTTACATTTCAGATGCCACCCCCTTTTCCCATTTTCCCTCCCTATTTCATCCCCCCTCCTTCTTTTTGCTTTTATGCCATTTTAATTATATGCAAGTATTAAGGTCAGTTCTAGGTTGAGGACCTAGCAATACAATAGATGCAAATAGTCAAAGAACAAGCAAGAGAATAAACAAAATTCCACCAACACTCCCATGATCACTGTTTCTAAGGGCTTATCAGGATGACCAGAATATCTGAGCCAACTTCCTCTTGGCTTCCCTGTCCTATCCCAAAGTCATTTTCATGTTTGAAGCCTACTTTCTGTTCAAAAAAAAAAATTAAATTCATAAAATTTAGATTCCTGCCTGAAATTACTTCTTTGTAGTAGCCTGTCAGATTCCTGTCTGAAACCTTGTCCTTGGCCAATGTCATATTTATTTAGAAGACTCTTAATGATGTATGGCACAATTCCAACGGCTGGTGTTTTGGAGTGAATAAAAAGGAGAAAGGTAAGTTGCTTCTGTTGTGGTATATTAATACAGAAACAGGGAAAATAACTAATGTGGTGTCTCAGTTTTGATGTTATAGTATGGCTCTTAGATAGATCTTGAAAGATCTATGTTTCTAAGGGCTTGTTTGGCTTGCCATTGTTAAGTGCCGTGAAAAGCTTTAAGAGTTGGCATCTTACTGGAAGGTCACTGAAGATCTATCTTGAGGGTATATGTGACCTTGACCTATCTTCCTTTCCTCATGTCCCTTCCTCCCCACGGCCAGTATTGGTCAACCATATGCTTCAGGCCTGAAGTTCTTCCATGGGACTCAAGCAATGAGAGCCAGTTCTTTACAGACTTTACATTAGTTTTTTTCTTCTCCATTTCAGTAACAAAATACCCAACAGAAATAGTTTAGAGAAGAAAGATTGGTTTGGCACACGGTGGCAGAAGTTTCAGTATATCATTGTCTGGCTTCAAGTACTTGGTTATGGTGCTAGGTCTGTAAAGGAAATTGAGAAAATGCTTCTGAAGTTGGTGGGCATGAGGCAGGGGAGAAAGAGATACACACAGGAGTCAGGATGAGGTATAATTTTCAATGATGCATCCCATGACCTACCATTGACATGGAGGTCCTGTCCCCAACCTAACTCCATTTCCCAATAATTCCATCATGTTATGAGTCCATCAAAGGATCAACCTACCATCTACATGGAGGTCCTGTCCCCAACCTAACTCCATTTCCCAATTAATTTCATCATGTTATGAGTCCATCAAAGGATCGATCAATTCCTTAGATCAGAGACATGAAATCTAACTGCCATGCCTAGAAGGGGTGCTTTAATGATCCCCCAGGCAGTTTCACCAAGAGCTGGCCAAAACAGTCGCTGTGCAGTGGCAAAGATCTCAATTCCAAGCCTTACAACCTGAGTTCAAGTCCTGAAACCTGAATGCTGGAAGGAAAGAACCCAAAAGTCAGTATCTGACCACCATGTGCATACAAGGGCACACATATGCGTACATACACCATACATGCAGATAGAATAAACAAATGTTCATGTTGTCACTTAGAAAAATGTTTAATAGAACAAAGACCTCAGACCAGCAGTCCTCACCCTCTGGATCTCAGATCAGATATCCTGCAGATCAGATATTTACATTATGATTCATAACAGGAACAAATTACAGTTAGAAAGTAGCAATAAAAATTTTGTGATGGGCGGGTCACCACAAGATGAGAAAAGGTCTCACAGTTAGGAAGGTCAAGAACCATGCTGTACACAGACATGTCAGAAACTTTGAGTCAAAGGATACCTTTGCTTTTTATAGTTGGTCTTCTCAGAAGCTCATGACAAGAAGTGAAAATTCCCTAACATGATTGCTAAGACCAAAGAAAGGATTAGTACACATTGCTGTACATTTGCCCTGAACTTCTTTTGTGCCTGGAAAAAGCCAACACCATGAGTGGCAGACTATTGGATTGACACTGTCAAGCATCATGTGACCGAAACAAAAGAGCACAACTTGTAGTATAGCTAGGAGTGGCAATATATGACAGCAGTTGGGAGGAGGAGGCAAGAGGAATGCATGTTTGAGGCCAGCCTGCTGGACTTCCTAGAAAGACAGGTTTCATAAAATGTGTGATATGAAGTGATGATTCCTTAGGGATGAGTGGTTCCCAGAAACGCCAAGAGCAGACTGGTGACACCATGAGGTCAGATGTCTTTGGAAACTTCTGGAACCGTTGTATACATTTTCTGGTAGTTAAACCCAAAGTGGGGTCTGGGGATGTAGCTCAGTTGGTAGAATTCTTGCCTGGTCTGCACAAAGCCTTGGCTTTGGAATCCAGAGCTCCATAAACTGGGTGTGGTTGTATACACATTCCCAGCATGCTGGAGAGCAGAGGCAGAATTCAAAAGTCATCCTTAGCTATGCAGTGAGTTTAAGGATAGTCTTGGCTACTTGAGGCCCTGTCACACAAAAGCCAAGGCACAAATAAATAAAACAATAGAGATCTGGTTGTGACTTCCTAGGGAATCTAAGGGAGCTGCTGACTACTCAGTGCTAGGCAGTACCCATGGGTCAATGTCTCAAGCACACCCTTTCTACCCATAGCTGGCCTGGACGACTACATTTCCATATCACTCAGTGACGAGGGCACAACACAGGAGAGAACAGCCAGGCTCAAAGGGCAACATGAATGAGTCTTGGTGTCTTCAGTAGACACTGAGATTGATTCCTTCTTTTGGAGGGAAGATTCACCACTGGGGTTACTGAAATCTGAGTCTATCTTTCTGGACCTCAGGTGGGAAGTCTCAGCCATCGAGAATAGCTCAGAACTAATCTAGCATACCTTAGATAAGACCCGAAGACAGGAAGTGCTGGGCTCAGCCGAGAACCAGCACTTACCACCCGATGTTGAGTGTTAGCTTTGTGTCACAGCACGGAATGTGCAGCCTCACCAGATAGAGGCCCAGTGTCGGCCCACCACTGGCTTGAGAGCACCAGGGAATCCCACAAAGTGTGTGGACCAGCCTTACTTTAAAGCGGAGACAGCAGGTCCATGAAGGAGGAGATCTGGTTTCTTAAATGCTTGGCGTTAAGAATAATGAGGAGGCAGAGGAAATATGAGATGCAGGAGGTGGGCTTGTGATCCACACTAGCTGTACCCTCACTCCATTTCTTAGAGCCTGTGAGTAATCCATGGATAAGGATCTGTCACACTGTGTCAAAAGAAATGTCACCTCAGAGTGGAAGGTTTTAGAGCTAAGGAAAAAAAAACACATGGGACACAATATACATATAAAGGCTGGCATTAAATCAAAGCTATTAAAGAAGTCTTGCAGAATGGGCTGGTCTGAACACTTGTCAGTCTCTCTGGGTTCCCTGCCAAGCATGGAATGCCTATCAGTTGCGGTGGAGAATTCGTCTGCTGATCTTAGAGCATCTGCCGAGCTGTCTCTGGTACATGACAACTGGGAGAAATTTCCTTTTCAAATGCAGATGCTCACCTGATTGGCTGGAGCATGGGGGTGGGGGGGGCATAGGGTAAGAGATGAAGATGTGCTGACGGGTGACAGGAGAGTCGAAGCAGCTGGGGTGAATCTGATGAAGAAAATTGAGAGAACTCTAAGTGCCTCCTAAAGCCGTCACTACAGGTTTCAGATAAGTCACTTGTCACAAGTCATTTCTTCCTGGACCCCGATTGGCTATGACAGCTTTACACTGGATACAAAACCAAGTACCCAAACTGAATTTTCACCTTTATATTTTTGAAACAAAGCATTGCTGGCTTAGCTCAGATAAAACTAGGGACTTCCCCCCACCCCCAACATTAAATCTAGGGTTTTTTCCTCTGACCAGCCTTACCCTTGAGTGTTTTTTCTTCTTTTTCTTTTTTCTTTCTTTCTTTCTTTCTTTCTTTCTTTCTTTCTTTCTTTCTTTCTTTCTTTCTTTTTTGTCAACGTGCCCTTTAAAAGCAGCTCTGTGGAGAAGCATAAGCCAGTGGAGCCAGTGGGCAGGTGTGGCAGGACCAGCGGCAGCCATCTTGTGATTATATTAATTATATGATCATTCCTCTATAGAGCTGAGAAGTGGTGACAGTGACACATACCTTTAATCCCAGCATGGAGAAAAAGGCAGTTGGCAACCAAAAACCAAACAAAGAAACAAAAAAAGCCATGCAGGCAGAGGATATCTGCACCCTTCCTCTTCCTGCTAAGTAAATACCACAATTCAACTTTGCATGAAAATGAAAATGAAAAGTATTTCTAAATTTTTAACAGACACTACCAAACTATATTATCTCTTTTATTTTCAAAATAAAATATTCAGGATTTATTGTGTTTTTTTTCCTTTCAAACAAAAACTTGAGTCCAGAGAGAATGCTCAGTGGTTCAGAATGTGTGTAGCTCTCACACAGAGAACTAGAGTTTGGTTTCTAGAAATCCATGTCAGGCAGCTCACAACTGCCTATAGTCTCAGCTGCAGGGGATCTGATGCCCTCTTCTGGCCTCTATGGAAACTGCACTCATGTGCACACACACAGATACACACACATATGTATGTAACTGAAACAAAAGTACTTTTTAAAGAGCTGTATTGCTTTTATGTTTTGGAATTATCTGTCTAGCATATGTCTGTCTGTGTATCTATCTATCTTTAGAGAGAGAAGTCAACTTATAAACTAGGTACATAGTGTGTGCTACATTATATTACCTTTTGAGTAATATAGCTGCCTCATATTTACTTTACATATTCATGACCTTATTTTCTTCATCACATCACTCTAAATGATTATGTCCACCAGATTGTTAAGCAATTGGCAGGTTGTGTTAGACATGAAATACTAACGCAATAGGAATGTCTGTCTGCGTGTCTTTGGCTACCGCCATTGTGTTTCTTAGTGAGAAATTCCTGACCATAAATAGTTGGATCAGAGGGAACTTGGGAGTTACTTTCTAATACTGTCCTAGTTATATTTCCATTGCTGTTATAAAATATCTTGATAAAAAGCAACTTAGGAAAGAAAGGATGTTTTAGCCCACGATGCTATGCTACAGTTTATCATTGTGGGAAGTGCATTAAGATGCACTTCAAACAGCTAATCATATCATGTGCATAGTTGAAGAGGAGAGAGAAAATAATGTACATGTGCTTGCTCACTTTTGCCTAGGATTCCAGAGGCTGCCTGCCTTGCTTGGCTTACAGATCACCATTTCTGTTTGCAAAGTCAAAGCCAGGCAGCTTCTCAACATCTGGAGTTCTCTTCTGCCTCCTCTCCTCATCCATTTGCTCTTTAGCTGCAGGACCGTCCCATCACCCTGCCTTGTAAGGCTCCTGCGATTACACAGGACCAACACAAATGAATGGGGTTGTTCTGACTGAATCCAGGAGTGGGAGGCCAAATTTTATCAGGACAATTCATATGGAGCACTGCTGTATGTCTCCAGAGCAGTTTTATAAGGAACACAAGCACTAAGAGTCACAGCCTGTTCTGTAATTTTCAGAATAATAAATCGGGGCCAACGAGATGGTTCTGTGGGTAAAAGCACTTTACTATGCAGGCCTGATGACCCGAGCTCCAGGCCCAGAAGCTACATAAAGCAACAGGTGTGATGGCACAGGCTTTCAGCCTCAGCACTCCTACAGTGAGGTGGGGGGGATGAGACAATAGAATCTTCTGGAAGCTCCCAGACCAATTAGCCTGAATTATGTAGAATGGAAGAAATTGTAAGGGAGGCCTTACTGCAATAAAGTAGAGAGACCCTGTTGTCATAAAGTAGGAGGAAACAGACACCTTCACAGATGTGCTGAGTGAGCATATTCTCTCTCTCTCTCTCTCTCTCTCTCTCTCTCTCTCTCTCTCTCTCTCTCTCTCTTCCCTCCTTCTTCTCTGTCTCACTGCCTCACATATACTAATAATAAATAATATTCTTAAATCAAAGCCTAGTTGCCTCTAAGTTCAGTGGGGGATGAGGTACCCTGCTTCTTATGAACATTTTTCTGCAAATGGTTTAGAAAAACAAAATTAGGAAACAGTTTTTATTGTGACCATTAAAAATGTAAGTATTGAGCTCCTATCATGTGTCAAACTCTGCTCCAGGGACTAGAGAAATTTAAGAAAAGCTTCTATCATATAAACATTATATTAATGTGGAGAGAAGAGATGAGTTTTGAGAACAATGCATAAATGTATGTATTTATATTACATAGGCCATGCATAAGTCAGAAAATGGATCCAAACATAGGAGCTATAATCTTAAATAAAATGGACATCAGAGACTTCATTGGGAATAGGAAAATTTGAATGGAAAAGTGAGAGAGAGGAGGGTCGAATTCATCGGGAAAAGAAAGGCAAACAAAGCTCCCCTCGTAATTTAACCTATAGCCACTCAGTATTCAGCCATTAGAAGCCATAGGGACTTTTAAACAGCAGTGAGGAATGTCATAAAATTGGTATAATTCTATCAGAAGTTAGTGTTCCCCATTCGAGGAGGAAATAAACTCGTTCATACTCGTTGACATGTGTATTCAAACACCTCATTCTCCAAGAACTGACAACAGAAGTTATTCACACCTCTGCTCTGTTCACAAACATATTTCATCATCCAGCTGCTCCTGGAGCTTCCAGAAGAACTTGTGCCCCAGAGTAGCAGGGTTTGGAAGCTAAGGACCAAGGAAGCAAACACTAATAGCTTGCTTCCCTTTGGTTGAAAGCTGGCAACCACTTCCTCTTACAGAAACAGGTAGCTTCCTGGGTGGATGTCTTCATTTTGGTTTGCATTTGTTTCATTGCGGGAGTGAGGTGAAATAGGAATGCAGAGTCACAGAAGAAGACACAATCTGATTTTAGTGGGATTTGCAATTTTCATATTTGAGACATATGTGGGCATGGGAGCAAATAAAGAGGCTTGTGAGAAGGCAACTTTAAGTAACCTTGTGAGAAGAATACTCTGTCTGCATTTCTACCCTGAGAGCCAGCTATTGGCTAACACCATAACTCCACAGTGTTCTCTCCCTATTTTCTCTGCAGGAAATCCAAGGTTGTGCAGAGGATTCTGCTCTAACCATGAGGCACTGCGATGTTAGGGTGGGGAAGTCGGAAGGAAAACCATCCACTTACAAATATCAGTCAGGCTCTTTGCAGACAGAAAGCCATTCATCTGCTCAAGGAGGAAGATACTGTCCTTAGCGACAACACACAGACACACACGCAAACACGTTACACACACACATCCACACAAACACATATACATGCATATAAACACACAGACCACACACGTACACGTGATAGGGATAAACAGGATATATATTTGTTTCTCTCCTATACAGTACAAGCAGATGTAAAACATGCTGATACATTGTGTGTCCCTGTCAGACACTAAAGCTATCTGCCCACTGTGGCTTTTGCTGTCAGTCCTGTTTTATTAGTTCACATCCCAAGATGACCAGCTGAGTTCTGATCAGCATGTTCCCATTCCCGCTAGCAGGAACAGTGGTCTGCAGTTCATATTCTCTTGGGGCTTTTCAGTCATCCACATAGCTTCCCCTTCTATCCCCTTTCTCTGGATACAGTGACTTGGATTTCAAGTTGGTACTTCCGGAGACCATAGTGCCTGCTTGCAAATCTAGATGGTTGTGAAGAAAGATATCGAGGAACTGGCTCCTTGGGAGTGGGACCCAGTCAAGTCTCAGATGTAGACAGTACTTTGATGTTTGAAGCATGCAGCCCACTGAGACAATGTGTCTAGTTTGTGTAAACAATGGGGTTTATGCCATAATTAGTCGGTCCTGAAGATGACATGGGCTTGATTGTAGACTGCAAGCAAAACCCAAGCTCAGAGGATTAAACAGCTTCCTCTGGCTGAACGTACCTCCTATGTGTGGCCTCAGCGCATTGCTTAAGGAGAAAATGTGTCCTACACAACTGCTTGGGAGAGCATTAAAATGTACCCTTGTGTGGTAGTTTGAATAAGAAATATTCCTCATATTTGAGCAATTGGTCTCCAAGTGGTGTAATTTTGAGGGAGGTTACTGACCCTTTAGGAGGTGGTGCTTGCTGGAGAAAGAAATTGAAGGTGGATTTTTGAGAGCCTCTCTATTTCTCTCTCTCTCTCTCTCTCTCTCTCTCTCTCTCTCTCTCTCTCTCTCTCTCTCTGTGTGTGTGTGTGTGTGTCTGTATCTCTCTCCGTCTTTCTGTCTCTTTCCTTCTTCCCCCCTCTCTCTCTTTCTTCCCCCTCTCTCTGTCTGTCTCTCTGTCTCTCTGTCTCTCTGTCTCTCTCTCTCTCTCTCTCTCTCTCTCTCTCTCTCTCTCTCTCTCTCTCTCTCTCCCTTTCCCTCTCTCCCCCCACCCTGCCTCCTGTGTGGCCATGCAGTTTCCTGTTCCTTTGGCTATGCTTTCCTCACCATGATGAACCCTCTCTGGCACCAAAAGTAAAAAATAAATCCATTTGTCTCCTGAGTTGCTGTGGCCATGGTATTTTTATCATAGCAACAGAAGACTAACTTACACATTTCTGACTTTTTAACTCTGCCAATTGGGCCTGTTTTCTATCCATCTTTTTTTTTTTAACTTTTTAGTTGTAATTAAAAATAAGTAAAGCAATTTTTGAGTCATGTGGACAGCCACAGACCTAATATGCATTTGCGTTAATGGACCTTGCTAATAATTTACAGTTATCATCCTTATTGTATAAACTATGTTATATAGATGAGAATCTGGGAACTTGGAGAGATAAATACTTTGTCTATTGTTCCAGTTTGCATCTCTGATGCTGTGATAAACACCACAAGTAAAATCAATTTAGGGAGGAAAGGGTTAATTTAATTTTAAAAGTTACAGTCCATCATCAGGGGAAGCCAAGGCAGGGACTCAAGGAAGGAAACTTGAGGAAGAAACTTAGGTAGAGTTGAGAAACTCTGCTTACTGGTTTGCTTCCCCTGGGTTGCTAAGTTTCCTTTGTCTACAATACCTACTATACAGACCAGGCCCATCTGCCTAGGGATGGAACCACCCACAGTGGGCTGGGTCCTTCTTCATCAATTAGCAGTTAAGAAAATGCCTTGCAGACATGGCCACAGGCCAATCTGATCTAGGTGGCTCTTTATTTCAGGTGAGTCTAGGTTTGTACCAAGATGATAGCTAAAGCTAACGATGACACCTTTATAAAATGCAAGTGACCTAAACTATTTTATGAGGCCTGGAAGTCCACTGTTCTCTTGGGACCTAAAGAGTGACTTGAATGGATGTGTGTCCATTTTTGACATGGTCAATCAATAGCAGATTGCAGTGCTAGGCTGGTGTAGTCCCCGAGTTCTGTATTACTCCTTACTGAACTTGCACAGAGAACTTTCTTTTTTGTCCACTGAAATGTGAGCAGAAGTCACAGTGTGTCATGCTGTCTGTGTAAACTAAAAGCAAAGCCTCTAAAAGCCTTCACGTGTCAAGAGTAATCGATTCAAGTGACAGAGAGGCCACTTGTTCCCACATGCATGTGCACGCCCTTGTTATAAATATCTTCGAGGTGACAGACGTGTTTCATGTAGTCTTGTAATATCTTCGGCGATCAGACGTAGAGTTCCGGCATAACTGGAGAACAGATAGAGACTATCCAGCGTGTCATCATTACCTTTAAGTGTTTAGCGAACTATCATTAAGTCAATCTCAGTATGATTTATGTAAAGAATAATGAAATATCGTTGACTGCTGAGGTCTTATCATTTCATCTCTTCAAATTCATTTTCTCTCATGAAATGGGATGTTATGTAAGAGAGACATTTTATAATTCTTTTTAATCCTTTGATGTTTGATGTGCTCAAAGTCTAATTCATTCATCCAGGGCTTTCTCTCTCATTGGGTCCATTATATTTCCTTTGCTTCTTCTTTATAGGTACTCAGTTTTACTGTAATCTTTGTTTTGCAAGCTGTAAAACTTAGTTCTAAGTTTAGATCGCCAAATTGAATACATTGATATTTTTAACTATTAAAGGGTTGCAGTTCTGGTGTGGTTGACTCTCTGAGGGTGTAGGTGAATGTCAACTGTCTCTGTGTAGGCTTTATACTTTTTGGTGTGTGTGTGTGTGTGTGTGTGTGTGTGTGTGTGTGTGTGTGTGTATTTCCTTGTTATGGGTCAGGTTCTCACAGCAGCCCAGGTCATCACCTTAAATTCATGAACACCCTGGTGCTGCATCTCCAGTTCTGGACTTACAAACATGAGCCACAGCTACTGCCTTGGGGTTCATTGTTAATCCCAGATCAGCTAGGAAAGCTGATATCAGCTTTGGACACCCAGAGTCACATTAGATCTTTACCATGAACCTGGTGTTTGAGGCAGTGGACTGCTTATGGGTGAATGTCACAGTGACCCAGTAATTGAAGTCAAAATAGTGATTTCCCCGTCTACAGATGGCGTTGGGAGAAACAGCCTTAGCACAGATGTTAGTCATCATTTAACACCACGTGTTGAAGATGTTTAAGTTCCAAGTTTTATCCTTAGAGTATTTTATAGTGACTGATTCGTTCATACAAATACTTTTATTTGTGTATGTCTGTGTCTGTGTAAGTCAATGCTCTTGGGGGCTGTACTCAGTCACCACTCTCCTTGCTTTTTGACACAGAGTCACTCATATGGACCTGGTGTCTCTGAATAGGCTAGGCTGTCTGGCTGTCTGGCTGTCTGGCTGTCTGGCTGTCTGAGAGCCTCAGGGGGCTTGCTGTCTAACTCCTTAGTGCTGGGATTACAAACCTTCTTTGCTGGCTCCTTATGTGGCTTCTGGCTTCAAACTGAGGTGCTCCAGCTTCTGTGGCAAGTACTTTCCCGACTCTCTCCAGCCCTCATGATGATTGTGAACGGGACTAGACTTCAGATGCACATGAGGTCTCCTGTACAAACAGGACTTTCTTTCGCCAATGAGCGTTTTCAATGAGCTATTTACTAGTGAGTGTCAACTGGCTGATTAGCTCAGCCAATTAATCATCAGAAAGTCAGAGAGTGAAAACATGAGTGATCTTCATGCAAATGACAAGCCTGAAACAAAAACTCTGGAGAGAGCCAATCAGAGAATGCCAAGAGAAGCCGTTGGGGCTTTCTTCCTCAGACCTCACAGACATGCCTACATGCTACTCCTACCCTTTGGAAGGCTTGACATTTTCCCAGGTTGTAAGTAATTTGGATAATAAAGCTGTAGGGAAATTGAACTTGTCAGTATGTTAAATGTAATTAATAACAACAGAGTCTGATTAATGCTGCCTATATGTGCTCGGGTGTGGGGTTATACACTGGAACATGAGTGACCTACCAGGAGAAACATCTCTAGAGAAAACTCTCTTCTCTAGAAACCAGAAGCTCTTAGGACACTGAAACCCTCCCTCATCCATGCAGGAATTATGATTGAAGTATTCTTTTTAGAGAAGATGGAAGCAAACCTTGCAACCTAAGACACAGGTATCTGAGCAGCAGATGAACGCACTGCCTGATACGTGCCTTTTGGTTACAAGCTACTGTTTGCCTCAGCCTTTTATAATGAAAGCTGTTGAGACACAAAATTAAACTTCCTTTGCTGTGATGTGTGTGTAGAGCTTTGCATCGGGGCTCGCGCACAGCTGATTTCCTGCCGCTGTCATTTCTCCTGCATTACCAGCGTCCTATTAGTATCTCACATGTGCTAACCACCACCAAGTACTGCAGTTTGTAATTACAACGTTGATGGAGGAAGTCAGATTCAATATGTGGAGTGAGAAAGACTTCAAAAGGCGTACACACGTAACCTTTGAGAAGACTAGGGTTCTGGTGTAATTGGAAGCTCATTCGATATGGAGAGCTGAACAGAAATTCCATAGCCTTAACTGAGGTTGTTAATGAAATGGCAAACTTGGTGGTTCATGTTGGCTTTCCAGTCAACAGCTTGAGGGACAGAGAAACAGAAATAGAGGGAGGGAGGGAGAGAGGGAGGGAGGGAGGGAGGGAGGGAAGGAAGAAGAAGAGGAGGAGAGGAAGAAGAGGAGGAAGATGAGAAGAAGAGGAAGAAGAAATCCTTATGTTTAATGTGCTGAGATAAAGAGTTCAGCAAAGCATTTTCTAGGAAAGTCATTATGTCAAAAATCAGCTATATATACATTGATGGTCATAACAACCTAAATATAGGGATACCCTAAGTGCATTGAGAGATGAGTGGACAAATGTGGATTATGTAGACTCCAGACAGTACTATTCAGTCTTAAACAGGAAGGAGGTACTGCAGCAATGAACAATATACAGCAGTCTAAAGAAACTGTGGTCAGTGAAGTAAACCGGCCCTTAGATGTGTGTGGTCATGAGGACAAGCTATGGACTTATAGTCAGAGGGGAGAATGTTGCCACCAAGGTTCAGTAGAAGTAAGAAGTGGGAAGTGACTGAATGACAAGAAAAGCATTCTAAGTTCTGATGAGCAGGTTCTGGAGACCCGTCGTGCCACAGAGTAGTGACAGCCATTGTACTTCTGAATTAAACTCTGGAAAAAGACTGGGAAATAGCCGCCTTAGAGGCACCAGGATCTGCTCACAGCCTAGAGTTCAGGCAAAAGAGACAGACATGTTAACATGTGTTTGTAATCTCAACCCAGGGAGATAAGGAAGGTAGATTCCAGGGGGATCACTGGCCAGCCAGCCTGACCTCCTGGGAAAGTCCAGTTAGTGACAGACTGTGTCTGCAAAAGGAATGGTGGTCAGTGCCTGAGGAATGGAACACTGGTCCTCCAGGTTCTGCATGCACACATATACATATGTATGTGAACTCCAAGGACACATGAATTTGCACGCACATGAGCATGCGCGCACGCACACACACACACACACACACACACACACACACAACTTCTGCTGAGTGGTAGATTTCATATCAAGTGTTCTAACCACAACACAATTAGATGTATAGGGAAAGAGAAGAAATCAACCTGTCACTGCAGTGGCCTCCCAGGAGGGAGGGTTAGAAATACATGGAGGTGAAGCAAATGCAGATATGAAGACTTAACTTTTGGCATGAGAAAGACAGTTGGAACTGTCAGTTTTCCTTTGAATGTACGGCAATGCTCTAGGGTCACCAAGTGTCTGCGGTGACAATATGGACTCTTGAACCATTAGGCCTGGTTTGTTTTGGCCTTGCCTGACAAAAATAAAGAGCTCTGTGGTGAACAAGCCTTTACCAGACAGAGACGGAAAATGCATTTAGGTGAGCAAGCTACAGAAACATGACAAATGGAAGTTTCTGGGGAGAACTTAACATTCAGAGTTCAAAAGTAGCTGTTTCCAACCATGCTCACCCCCAGTTCACCCCATCTTTATGTCTTTACACTGCCCCTCTTCCATTATCTTCCAGTTTTCTTTCTACTCTTTACAAATTAAGGACATACCAGTTGCTTTAATGCTAGTTTTTAAAATTTGTCTACGACACGCTCCTCCCACTTTCTCTTGACTTACTTGATTGGCAGCAGGTTGGTTTTTAATATCTACACTTCCTACCTTCTGTCTTCTAAGACAGTGGTGCTGTGCATTGAAGGCTAACAGCTCGCCTAAGTCCGAACATCTATTTCTGGATATTTGGCTCCACAAAGGACGTTTCGCGTGTGCACAGATACATCGGAGTTAACCACATGAACCACTTTCTCTGACTCTCAGGAGAAATCCTTCTACATGTTGAGTGACTGTCTACTACGTTGTTTTAAATGAGCCTGGAAGAAGCAGTCTATATACATGTTTAGAATCTAAGGGTGCTGAGAGTCCTGGAACTCACAATCCAGTGAGGAAATGAAATTCGGAAGTCTCAGCCAGTCTTCGTGTGTAAGAATGTGTATTGGTCTTTTCTGACATAAAATGAAATGAAATGAAATAAAATTAAAAAAGATAATAGTACTTATGGTTGTTATTAAAACAAAACAAAAGAAGGGGGTAGGAAGATGGCTCACGGGATAAAACGTATTGATCCAGAGTCTAGAGCTCTAGGACCTGTGTAATGAGGGATGGGCATGGTGGCCTGGCAGTGATAGCAATTCATGGGTGGCAGAGACAGATGATCCCTGGGGCAAGCCGGCTGGCTGAATCAGTGAGCTCTGGATTTAGTGAGAGACCTTGCCTCAACAGATAAGGAACAGAAATTAAGAACAACACCAGACATCAGCTCCTGGCTTACATACACATGCACCCACACACACGTAAACATACACACATGTGCCACACACATATCCACAGAAAAGATCAAAGACTTGTGCAAATTTTTAGAGGCAGCATAGTGAGGGAATTCAGAGTATGGAGTCTACCTAAGTCACCTAGTAGGGTGATGTCAGACAGGAGTCAGGAAGCTGTCCTTCCATCTGTGTGGCTTTGGGAATTTTACTTAGCTCCTCTGTGCCTTAACTTACTCATACATAAAGTAAGAATGTTAACATAATTATTCTGAAGATGAAATGAGTCATAGTATGTCAAATGATTAACATGTTACTAATAAGCAAATAAGTAAATGTGTTATTAAATTATATTAATTATATAATTCTCATAGAAGCGCTTAACATTTAGGTGCTGTCTCTAGCTTTTGAAGAACAGAAATTTTTGAGCCAATGCTTTAAATTATTTTAACATTATTTTTCTAGATTTAATTGGGAAATAATTTGATTTCTCCTTTTAAAAAGCCTTTTAATAATATATAAAATATTAATGTGGCTTTTATTTATTTGATTGTGTTATGAGGGATGAAGGCTCAGGAAGTTTCATTCTGAGCCTGTGTGCATGAGCTTGTGCAAACACACACACACACACACACACACACACACACACACACACACACACACTGAGCATCATCAGATCAGCCTCCCTTGGAATATAAGTACTTGCACAAAAGAAACACACAGAGTTGGACTCCAGACTTAATTTGCCTATGGATTTTCCACTAATGGCTCGAAATCCTTTAATGGAGAATGCATACTGAGCTGAGTCACACGTATTTGTGTTAGGGGATAATTAGATTCATAAATAAGTAATTAAAGCACTGGTGGCTCATGAATTAATGTGCCCTGCAAGCATGCTGGGCTGCAGCTGTCCTCTGCAAAGTGAGAACTCAGGGATGGGTCATTGATAAGGTGTGATCTTTCTGGGCCTACTCAGAATTAAGTAGCACTTTAAAGTAAGTTCACTGGGAATATTGTGCTGCTCCTTTTCAAAAATACTCTGTAGGGGAAGGTCTCAAAAGTGTGAAGATCTGAGTTTGATCCCAGGGCTCACATGAAATGCAGGCCCTTGTGGGTTTGGCTCTCTCCTTGCACCTTTGCATGGGTGAGTCGGCCCTTATGCACTGCACCAACACGGTGTTGTCTACACCGAAGAGACTCAGCAAGTTGTGTTCTTATATTTGTTTGCTCACAGGTGTATTTAGCAGCAATGGCTAAAGGTAAGGGGACTGTGAATTTTAGATGGGGAACTTGGGAAGGTAAAAGGGAGGAAAGTGAGGGTAGGATCATAGAATTAGATTTTATTTAAATAAAAATAAGTTAAGTGATCCTGGGGAGCCAGGCCTGGTGATCCGTGTTTGCAATCCCACCCTTTGAAGCAGAAACAGGCAGATCCCTGGGGCTCACTGGTTATCCGGTCTAGCCTACTTGGTGAATTTCAGATCAATAGGAAACCTTGTTTCAAAAAAACAAAACAAAAATGGAGGATACCTGCATAGCACATGCCAGGCTATTCTCTAGCCTACACACACACACACACACACACATGCACACACATGCAGACACACACACACACACACACATGCACACACACGCAGACACACACACACATATACACACATACACACATGTATACACACATACATACACTTACACACACTTACCCATACACTTACACACACATACACACACATGCATGCACACACAGATTCAATAACTACAGACAATAGGAGCAGTACATTTAGAGAGTTTTCACGAAGATGAAGATTTTGCACATGTATAATGTTTTCTGACACTATATGCTCCACTGTCCTTTGTTGCCCCTCCCACTGCCACTGGACCCTTCTTTCCAATGAGTTTCTGAAAATGCCTGAGATACTAACAGCCTCTGCCCTCAAGAGATGTGTCTGCAGGGTGTTACCATGAGCAGCTTGTTCCATGGGGATGTGCCAACCTGAACCTCAGAGGCAGAAGAGGGGGCATCTCATTTTAAACACTAGTTGGTTCTCACCATGGCAACTCTGCTTGGGTTGTGAGGACTGAATCTAGAGATTGAAAAGCAGCCTCACGCCTCTTGCCAGCTCCAAGCAGCTGCTGACGGGTGGCCTTCTGGAGCGCCCTAAAAAGAAATGAGAAGTTGATGCTGTGCCTGTAGAGAACAGCAATCAGTCAACATTAAGAGTGGAATGGATATTTCTGTACTCCGTGGCTGCTGACCCAATCAGCATGGCAAAGATGAGAAGCCCCATAGCTAAAATTCATTCTAAAATGAAACTCCCGTGTCTGCATAGACTTTTTTTAAAATCAAATTGTGTAAGTGGAATGTCAGGCTTTCAGTAGATGGCATGTATGTGCGTGTGTTACGTTTGCTTGTATTGCACATGTGCGTGTGTGACAGTATGCACACATGTGCTTGTGTTGTGGAGGCCAGCGGTCACCTTCTGGTATCTTCCTCATTCACTGTCTGCCTTATTACTTTCAAGCAGGGTTTCTCACTGAACCGAAATGTCACCAGTTATCTAGACTGAGTGGCCAGCAGAACCAAGGTTCCTCTCACTTCTGTCTTGCACCACTGGGATTACAGGCATGCAGTGCTGTGCTCTGGTTCTCTTGTCAGGTAAAGGGTTCGAACTCAGGTCCTCATGCCTGTTCAGCAATCACCTTCCCCGCTAAGCCATAGTGTCAGTTCCATGCAGCTAGTCTACTGCAAATATCATGACCCTTCTGAGTCTTAAAGGAAGGGGTTCGTGTTTTACGCACTTCTTTTTCCCGTCAATGTTCCTGCTATATAATAAGCCCTCCATACATCTTAATACTATATTGATTAACTGCCTGTGGAGAGTTTACTATGTGTGAGGCACTATCCAAAAGAGGCCTTCACAGGAGGGTGAATATCAAATGTACAAAGACATGAGTTCTGTAAATGAGGTCAGGGTTCTGAGTTCAAGAAGAAATAAGAGTGTGGAGAACTGGCGGGAGTGTTGGCTTTGGAAACAGCCTGACAGAGAAACAGCTTATAATCTGAGATTGGGACTATGGGTAAAACTTTGCCATCTGAAGAATGGGCATTTGGAAGAGCCTTTCAAAGACATGGCACCAAATAGGCACCAGAGAGAAGAAAAGGTTTTGGCAGAAGACAAACGCTGGCTAGGTCTGGGTACAGTGGGGGTAAAGGGATGTCATAGGACTCTGAACACAAAGGAAGAAACAGGCTCTGCCGAACATAGATGCCAAGCTACAGTTACGGAATGACACTCGGGAGCCATTGAAATCCAGTTAAGGGCTGGAGGTGGGCTGTTGTAAACACTGTGGGATTCTGTGTGAACAGACTGTCTAGTGGCTATCCCTTCAGACAAAGAGTGAACTCCCAAGCTTGTGAAGGTTCACACCCCTTCCTTTGGGGCTATGCTTGATGACAACAGGGAAAGGCTGAACTGCATGACCCTTGACCCTCCTTACTCTCCTGGATGACCTGAATACTGAAAAGAATGACTCTGTTAGTCGGTCATTCTTTCTTTGAATAACCCCAGGTAACACTTTCTCTAGTTTCCTTTTCCATAGTGGAAGTAAACAAGCAAGCAAGCAAACAAACAAGAACATCAAAGACAAGGAGCCTAATGTTCTATCCTACAGGGAAATATTGTAGTGTTGAGAAGAAAGAAAATCACCCCATTTGGTAAAAGTCCCACAATGGCACCTTCATTAATGGCCCAGGAACTGTCACCTCCATGAACACCCAAAGCTTGCTTCAAGTAGTCAGTAGTAAGGTGACCAGATCTGAGAGATATTTGCATTTGTCACAGTGTCCCTCTCACTGTCTGTTTCAGCATGATTTTCCCCTGAGAGGCTTGGGTACATTCCATGACCTTGCAAACCTCTTCCAGTTGGTACAACATTGAGCATCTTATTATTTCCATCTGAGCTGGTTTTTATATGAAATTGGTAAGTAAACTTCCAAGCCTAAGTCCGCAGACAGGCTTCGGCCTGTGTTTCCTCAATGCAGTTTAATAACCTTGGTAGATTTTGTTAAATGAGCATGCTGTTAATTGAATCACCATGAAGTTATTGGGTGCTAAATTGCAGCCATTTTTTCTTTGATCAAGTCACGGGCTTTCTAGAGTAAGTTGGTTAGAGGATGGAACTTTTGCTGTTCACGTTGCCAGCAGCAAGAAAAAAATCTATTTTTTTCCCCAGCCCTGTGATGTTTAAATACATCTTAATTGTACTGATTACTCTGAACATTTTATTCTTGAGATTTGGCTCCATTCAGAGGGCTGAGCCCTTCTTGAGAACAGTTCTGCCTGAATACAGCTAGTCTCAATCAATGAGGTTTGATGTCTCGTTAGCTAATTGAGTTCTCTCCCTTTTGGGTAAAGAGTAATGTAGCTGCATTGTTAAGTGGTCTCATAACCCAGGAAGTTATCTACTGAGAATTATGAAGCCCCTTCTCACCTTAGCATCTCCTGTTTTGCCATGGTCAGTGGCGTTGGCTATAAGTTCTGTGACTCCTTCCAGAACTTTCTATACGTGACCCATTCTGATGTTGGGTTGTGCTCTGTTCCAGGGAGATTGTTCTGCATGCTTCCTTACTTGATAGAAGAAATTGCAAGCTTCCTCAGGGCGTTTTATAAGGGAACTAATCCCACATAGAGACACACAAATATATACAACTTGAAAACAGCAGAACATAAATGTTTTAATAAGATAATGCATCCTTTGATTTGTTAGGACTTAAAATCTTTGTGGGTGGGTATCTTAGGGTTTTACTGCTGTGATCAGATACCATGGCCAAGGCAACTCTTATAAGGACAATATTTAATTGGGGGCTGGCTTACAGGTTCAGAGGTTCAGTCCATTATCATCAAGGTGGAAACATGGCAGCATCTAGGCAGGCATGGTGCAGGAGGAGCTGAGAGTTCTACACTTTTATCTGAAGGCTTCTAGCAGAATACTGGCTTCCAGGCAGCTAGGATGAGGGTCTTAGGCCCACATCCACAGTGACACACCTACTCCAACAGGGCCACACCTCCTAATAGGATGACTCCCTGGACCAAGCATCTGCAAACCATCACAGTGAGTAACATCTCCATTGCTACATCTTTAGCTGGGTGACACCCTCCTATGAAAACTGATCCATGTGCCCTTCATCCTTATTACCTCCTTCCTCCAGATGACTTTGCAATGACCAATATAAAATGAAACAAATGAAATCCTGACATATATTTATACAGAGGGATTGTACTATTTTGTTTGTTTGTTTGTTTTGCCTGAACATGCCAAACAGTAAACTCATACCCATAATAACAAATAGCCACGAGAAAGAGGTCAGAAACAGTAGTATATTAAATCTTATTTTGGTTTTGGGGGCAGAGTTTCATTATATGTCCATATATGCTTGTCTCCATCCAGCCCAGGCTGGCCATGAATCCCCCCTTCTTCTGCCTTAGCCTTCCTTGCTCTGCATTTGCAGACAATGCGCCACCGCGTCATGCTTATAGTAAGCAATCATTTCTAATTATATGAGTTACTGTTTTACTAGGGAGATTTGCACCTACATGTCTTTCTACATAACAAGTGACTTCAGGACTTCTGCTCATGAAGCACATCATAAATATTTTAAACACCAAAGCTCCAGTGGTCAGGTAAAGAGACAGACTTACAACGTTCACCGCTCAGCTTTTACTAAATTGTAATCTCTGTGGTGTTTATGTCATTGCTACTGTCTCGGGGCAAAAGAGCATCATTCCGTGGGGATGGAGGAAAGGAGGTAACTGAAGTAACTCTGAAGGGCTCCAAATATTCGAGACTGTATTCTCAGAATAAATTCATGCAGCTAGATCTTTAGGTGTGTAGGGCCAATTTAAAAGGGTTTTCCCAGATATCATCAGGGGAGAAAGGTGCTTTCTAAACACAGGGTAGCCATGGTTGACATGAAGTTCTTATATACTGTGAAATAAAGCCTGCTGGTAATCACAGTGGTTAATTACAACCAAGATAGTGTGTCTCTGGGAGAATTGTCATTATGACTAATATAGTCTATAGGTCTTATAGTAGGGTCTGACTCTGAGTCCTTTTGTCATGTAAAAATTGTCAAAGGATAGACCTCTCCCACCCACCGACACGCAGGACTGTTGGAGAACCCAGTCCATCGTGTATGGCTTTCTAAGCTCGCTGCAGAATGGAGGACTCTGTTTATCCTAGGGGTTTCCCTTTCTCTGCCTGACCTTGGTTGAGTCTGATTATAGTTCCACCCATACACTAAAACACTATAGTACACTGCACTAAAACCACTGAGTGCAGATGTCTGACCCTATTTGGAGGATGACCCTGTGTAGCTTCCTGCAAGCGCTCCATGGCTGAGCATATGTAAATCCTCCCTCCCATATGATAATTAAGTACTGTGCTCTTACCAATGAACCTTTCCTGACGTTATCCCTAAGAGCCCTTCTGTCCCCTGCTCCTGGAAACAATAAAATGAGCTGTCTCTCTGAAGTTGATTCTCGGAAAGGCTGACTTTCCGCCATACTCTCAGCTGTCCTGAACTCGTCTTGCTGCTTCTGTTCCCTCCACCCTCCACACTCATGGTCCTATGGCCAACAGTTCCCCAGGAAAAAGGGAGACCCACACTGGACCTACCTCCCCATTATTAGAACCTTGGTTTTATAGTCAAAGTGCTCACAGAAGCAAATGTCCTATGACACCAATGTTTGTCCAAAGCTCAACTGTGACATCTGAACTCACAACAAAGTATTCAAAGTCGCGACCTAAAGACAAGCTGGCCTTCATAAATCCATCATTATGGGGATTTAGAGCTCTGCTCTTTAATTGATTCATCTTTATTAATTTATTTTTGAGACAGGGTCTCATGTAGCACAGGATGGACCCAAACTCACTGTGTAGTTGCAGATGGGCTTCAACGCTGGATCCTTGGTCCTGCAGCTCGAAAGTGCCTGAATTCTAAGTGTTCAGTGCCTCATTCATTTTATGGGGAGTTTTTGAGTCAGTGGCAGTCTGTGAGAATCCACACATGGAGAGAACAGTGGCAGAAAGCTCATACATGATGAATGAGAACTCTTCAAAATAAGCAGATCAGTAGGGATGGGAAATTGATGCTTCCCAGAAACGGGGAGAAAAAGGGGGAGGGGGAAAGGGGCGAAGGTGTGACTGCCCCTGGCAGCCTGTCCTCAACTGGGGGCTTTGCAGACATGGTCTACATTCAAGGTCTGATTATAGTCTCACCATTCTCAAGTGCACTAACATCACTGAGCTGGTAAGTCTTAAACAGGTGGGTTTTATACTATGTGTGCTGTTCCTCAGTCACATTGTTAAAACAGACAAAAAGGAGCCATGGTATATTCCTGATGGCTAAAACTGCTTGCCTTTTAGTAGGCTTTTTAAAAAACAGAATATGTGATCTTCAGTCTGCCTTTTAATCCTTTCTTGATTAATGTATGAACTAGAGCCCAGGTTCTTGCTGCTATTGTTTAGATCATTAATGAAATGCTGTTTTCCTCATGTGAAGGCTAAGAAGAAACTTAACACTTCTCATTAACTGTCTACAGCAAACACAGATGTTGAAATACAACTAATGACGGATCATCCCTTCCATGACTAATGGAGAAGTAGTGATGTTTTCTTTTAATGTCTCTAGCCTGCCTCAAAGACTAAAACTTGTGCCTTGTTCTTTTGAAGAAAGATACACATGAAAGAGTGTGCTTAGATTGTAGATGGCCTGAATGCAGCTGGATAGCTGGAGGTCACAATTGTCAGTGGACCATAAGACCTTCTGGTGTTTGGGCTGTGACCATGTTCAACACTGTCACTGTAGGGGTGTGTCTCACTCAAAGAATATGGCATAGGAGGGTCTCTCTCTCTCTCTCTCTCTCTCTCTCTCTCTCTCTCTCTATATATATATATATATATACATATCTCCTCATGCACATGCATGTGTTTATGCATGTATAAACACATTCATACATACATTTATATATACACACATGTACGTACACTTGCACACACACATATACATACAGACAAACAGACATGGAGGGTGGTCAAGTTTTCAGTGATTGTCTATTCTTGCCTCCCCAGGTTGGGCTCCTTCTGACTTCTCTGGCTCTAATGCCATCTCTCTCACCCCAAAACAATGTTAGGAACACAAAAATATTTGTAGTCAGGCCTGGGGAAACGGCTCAGTAAATAATCCTCACACCAGAGAGACAAGGCAACGTAGATGCCTGGGACTTGCCAACTAGCTATTCTAGAATTGGTGAGCTCCAGGCTCTGTCAGAGACCGTATCTAAATCCAATAACATAAAGAGGGATTGAAGATGACACACAAAGACAACATCTGACCTGTACATTCACGTCCACACACATGTGCATACAGATTCATACAAATGTGTTCACATACATAAGAAAACCCTGAAGATTTTCAGTGGAATAATCAACTGATATTCTCACCTTCTCTCTCATACTTGTATGTATATGGTTTGAGAATATATATAATATATTAAATCACTGGTTATAGATGATGGTAAAACAGGGGGCATGCTATGGACACAGAACCAGTATGAAGCACAGCTCCTAGAGGAGACAGTAAGCTCAGTTCTGGATCTTTCTATTATGAAATCCTTACAAGGGGCACGCTGCTCTAAAATATGCTAATCTCAGCCACAGGAGCAGGAGAATTGTGTCAGTTATAAACACTATTATTTTGTTGCTGTTTACTTTGGGGACAGCGTGAACAAAGAGGTCTTCTGCAAGATTTTATCATGGTGACCCAGGGAAAAAATGACATGGCCAGATTCAGTCTCCACGACACTGGCTCTGGGCCAGCTCTCTGCTCCTCTCTCTGACACAGCTCTCTCTTCTTTGGCTGATTCCAGTTCTATAGGACAGGATGGAGATGGCTACATCTGCCTCTGGAATATTGTTTGTTCTCTGATCTAGGCTGCACGTTAAATGAATTAGGAATTATTGTGGAAGAGACAGTTAGACCTGGGATGGCCCAAGTATATACTGAGATCCAGTCCCCAGTGGCTGAGAGGTCAGAGAGCTATATATTAAATGTGCTCACTGAGAAGCTGCCCCCAAATTCCAAGGGTTGGTCAGGTGTGAAGTGACTTAGAGACCAAAAGTGTCTGAGACAGACACATGTCCCCAAGGCACAGATGGAAAGCAGAATTAAGCTTAAAAAAGCAACCGTTTAGCATCGACTTGAAGATGATGTGAAGGCAAGACACTTAGAAATTGCCCAAAGACAAAGCAAGGCAACTTCAGAGTTTCTGAGGCTCCAGAGTCTGAAAAGACTCTGCTGCTGCCTTTGTTAGCCTGAAGAGGAAGAACCCTAAGGACTCACATGTGTATTTCATGCTTCTTCTCTGAACATGTATGTGCTTTACAGCACCAAGTGGTTTTTCCACCTTACCCATGCCTTGTAAAATTCTCTCCCTCTCTTCCTCTTTCTCTCTTTCTGTCTCCTTCTTCACTTCCTCTCCCTCTGTCTGCCTCTCCCTCTCTCTCCCTATTCCCCTACACATGCACACACAGACACAGACAGACAGACAGACAGACAGACAGACAGACACACACACACACACACACACACACACACACACACACACACGAATGATTTCCAAATACAAAGAACTTGGTCAATGAATTTATCATTGTGAAATAAAATAAAATGTAATTACCATATATTCATACAACGATTGCAGCATTATTCATGAAAAGAACCTTGAAAATTGTTTTGTAATTTTTATCGGCACACTTTCAGTTCATGTCAAATAATACTGACATGACATATGGATAACTCTGTTTTAGTGTATCATGCACATTGGCTGTATTCACTCCTCCCATTAACCCTCCTGATTCTCTCCCCTCCCTTTCCTAATCCCACTAGTCTCCTTCCTTTCCTTAATCTTCCTTCTTCCATTGTATGTGTGTGTGTGTGAGTGGGTGTGTGTATGCATGCATGCATATATATGTGGTGTGTATACATATGCATGAATATATATATGTGCACATATATATACATGTATATATGTATGTATATATATGTCTATATGTGTGTGTTATATGTATATATGTGTGTGTGTTGTGTGTGTGTATGTATATGTGTGTGTGTATCCATTTCCCATAATGTTATATGCTTTAACCCTTTATGGCTGAACAAACTCCATTGTGTGCACACATCACATTGTTTTATTTGTATTTGTGTTGGCAGGCATGTAGGCTAGACATTGAAATGATTTTAATGCCTAAAAACAAAGGGTTTAACTGAAAGAATTATTATTGAATTCATTGAACATGTTTTTATTATAAACACATTCCATCACTAAATAGTCCGTAGAAGAATCTGGGAACCTTATGGATTCTCTTCTGTCAGCTAATATGTCTACATTAACATGTGGTTGGCAAGTGTAAGTCAAAACACCCACAGTGGCCATACGAAGACTTCCCCAAAATGCTGTTCTACATGTCCTAAATTTCCTGGAATGAACTTGATTATTTAAATATTCAGAAAAGTGATGGAAATAAGAGTAACTTAACAGAAACAGTATTTCATAGACACAAGGGACAAGTCTTGGTGCCATTTTATTTTAGCCTATATCAACATGACCAAGAAATTCTTGAATGAATAGATTAAACTAAATCATGAAATGAGCCCAGCCTGGATGCTCATGACAGGCTACTCAGTCTTGCAGGTTTGTTTTAGGCCTGTCATTCTGGCAACCGTATCATCCTTAGAGGAATTTTAAGTCCGCGATGTCACCTGTACCATGGTGTTTTCCTCCCACCCACACTGGAAGAGGACACCTGATCCTATCCTTCTGCTGTGTGTTGTGTCCTCGTTAAGAAGAAAAGCAATTAAACAGGTGCCCTTGAATGTGCAGTCTCCCTTCCTCCCTCCTTAGGCAGCCTGAAGATGATTGCAGAGCCCATTTTCTGTGCTGGCATCTTCCCCATGTGAGGAAATTTATTTAAATTCATCAAAAATGGTCAAAGATATATCCACATTTAACAATAATCAAGAATGCACTGGACACTTTTCCTGATCTTTTGTGTGGAGTTGTTGAGTTCCATAAGTGCTCTCCTCAAGACATGAAGAGGCAAAGACAGACAGGAAACATTCTACATCTTGTTCTTTTAATTTTTCTTTAAAAAAATCTATGTAACTTCTTCAGGAGATAGCACCCAAAGAAAACACTCATAGGGAGGGGAGGTGGAGAGGGAGGGAGGGAGGGAGGGAGGAGGAAGAAAAAGAGAGAGGGGGAGAGAGATGCAGTCTTCATCAGAGGTGGGAAGGGCTCATTTACTATCTGTTCTCTTTGGAATAGCAAGAAGCATGCAGGATGTGGCCCATAAATATTTGGTAAGAGAGAAGTATATTTATACAGGAAGAAAAAAAATACCTAATTAAAATGCCTCTCCTGCCCCACATAAAAGAAAAATCTCACATCATTTTAATTTGTCTTGATTTTTATGAACCGACAGAGTGCATTACTCAGAACATTTAAAGCAGTACCTATAAGCATTTTTTTCAATTTTGAAATAATTTTAAAGTTAGATAAAAGTCTAATATAAAGAATAGTTTACTCATTAATATCAAGAGGTTTAGTTGTTGACAGAATACCCCTCCCCGCAAAGCACCTACTGATTTAGTACATGGTCCCACATTCGAGAATATTCTTCTACATAAGTGCAGTGTGGCATTGAACTCAAACCACTGACACCAGTACTGATTCTGTCTCCTTCCTGCATCGAATTCTGGCATCGCCAGACCTTTCAGTGACATCATTTAGAACATGGGAATCCTTGCAGGGCCTATGTTCCTTCCATCTTCTTCATTATGGAACAATAGCCCATGCCCCCTTCCCTCTTCACTATGCAATAGCACCTCAGAAACATACAGAGGACACCTTTTCAAGAGTATCTGCCAATCAGAGGTCCTTGATGCTGCCTCATCTTATTCAGAATTTATTCTGGAGGCCAGAGGTCACAGGTCGGGATCTGCATACTTCTGCTTGGTGTCCATAGAGGACATTTGTTCTCCTGCTGTTGGGATGCCCTCCAATCATCTCCAGGCTCTTCCTATGGCAATTGATCTTTTTCAAAATAGTGATGTAGCTATTGCATGCATGAATTCATAGCAACAGTGGTCATGAGGACAAGATCTACACAAGATCAAACATTTAAAACACAGAAGGGCATTGGGAGTGGCTCCCAAAGTCCCATCCCTACCTGTGGAAGAGCTTTTGGAAGTTGAAGGCTGGTACAGAAAGGAGATTCAAATTTCTGTGGGGGTAGACTCTGGCGGTCTCACTATATCATGGTAGGTAACTCCACATAGAAACAGTACGAATTGAACCCATTTGGTAATAAACAATTAAAAGGGGTCTTGAAGCTAGAAGGGATATATACTGGAGAGGGGATCTAATGGTAGCTAAAGGGAGTAAGGGGCTGGATAAGTCAAGGTGCCATGCATACATCCAGTGGATTTTCAAAAACTAGTACAAAGGGGACATAGTTGTGTAACTTGAAAATGCACGAACATTGAATTCATCATTAAACTTTTACTACCTCGCTCAGTATCCACACATTCTGTGACTGAATTACTACACATGGCTGCCAACTGAGTGTCTAACTCCATTATATTTCCTTTGTACATTTATTGTCTTATATTCTACTGTAGGAAACCATTTCTGCTCTCCCCACTTATTTGGATCAGCATGAGCTCATACATTCGTATTTTATTCACTGGGTGTCATTGGCTGTCATGTCCAGTTGGACTCCTGAGGTTGACACGAATTCCATCTTGTGTGTTATTTTCAGAGTATCTGTTGCCCTGGCTTTAGATGTTCCAACGTCACCTGATTCTATCCTGTCCCAGACTTCTTACTTCTAGAAGAGAACAGATAGAAACCACAGGGTGAACATAGGTGTGTTCATTGTCTTTGAGTTATCAGCTCTCCCTGACCCTTCTCAGAGGTCACACTCAGGGGTAGGGGTGGGTAGAAAGATCTTATTGTATCATATGTATCTATCTCTATCGATCTGCATCTACATATCTGAGTCTATCAACTCTCCCCATTATTTCACATGTTTAATTTTTTTTTCTTTCCTTTAACAGTCAAAGCTTAGCTGCTGAAATGCTTAATTTGTTCACTCACTGAATTCACACTCAACACAAAGACTTTTCTACCTCTACCTTCCTTGCTTGGAAGTCTGTCCTTCCTTGCTGGAAGTCTGTCCTTCAGTAAGGTTGATCTCTGAGACTTATATTTTTGGTTGTGAGACTAGCCTTTAAAGGCTGGGCCATCTCTCCAGCCCTCTCTGATACTTCTTCCCAACTCCTCTCTGCTCTGGAATTCTCATCCATGTGCTACCTTAGGAACCATTCAGAATGGTGTCCATCTGAAGGCAGGAGATGGGATGGAATGAGATGAACTGAACCTTGCTCACTTGCAGCCTTCTTCCTGAAAAGCACTGGTTTACTCCTGGATTTTTAATCACTTTCTAGTAGACACAAAATCCTGGATAGTCATATAAGCCACAGTGGAGACAGAGGCCAATGCATGCAGAAGCATGAATAGCTTTAAGCTCAGCTTAACTCTACTGGTAATTTTCCTGAACAGTCCTTTGGGGTAAGACTTAGAAAAGATACAGGTCAAGTTGAATAACACCCATTTGTGAATGCTATTCATCTATGTCAGAGAACTTTTTATCAGAATTATCAAAGCACAAACTTCTTTTAATAAGTTTTCTTTCTTTCAGTTGAATGTCTCTTTGTCTGGCTTCACTTGGATGCAAATCTTTCAAGTGAACCCTTGCTGAGAAGTCTGAATTGGAGAAGACAGGTGAAGAGGCCGTGCTCCCCATGAAGCCTGAGTTGGGTGCAGGGGAAGTTTGCTCTGATTTTCTTCCTGCACACCCTGTGGTGAAGTGCTGCAGAAAACAGTTTGAAAGAGCTGGTCTATGCAAAAGCCAGGTCTCTCTCTCTCTCTCTCTCTCTCTCTCTCTCTCTCTCTCTCTCTCTCTCTCTTTTTTTTTTTTTTTTTTTTTTACTGAGCTGAGAGATTATTAATGGGCCATCTCCCCTGTGCCTGCAACTATACTGGGTGCTAGAGAGAAGCAGGAGATGGAAAAGATTGACTGCAGTCTCACTGAGTGTTAGGAATTCAGGGAAATAGAGAGACTAGGGACTGCACAGGTCAACAAACTCCTAGGAATCTCTAGACTGTTGAAAAAAAAAAACTGAATGAAAGACATTCAAGATACCAGGGAATAGCATTCTGGAATGAAGTATATTTTAGGGAGCCCTCCTTCAAGTGGTGTTATTGATGACGAACCCCAAGAAATGCAGATCCAGAGGTGAGAATGGTAGACCAATGAATTATAATAATCTCCCACAAGAGAAAACCAGGTAAGAATGAGCTGAAACAGCAAAGAGGTGGTACATGTTCAAGAGCCTGAAAGAGGTGCTGGAGAGATGGTGCAGAGGTTAAGAACTCTGGTTGCTCTGTCAGGGGACCTGGGTTTGATTTCCAGCACCCACGTGGTGGCTCACAACTGTCTATAACTCCAGTTCCAGGGGAATCTGATGCCCTCCTCTGGCCTTATGAGCACCTCACTCATGTAGTTGCATGGAGATATGTACAGTTGAAGTATCTATACAGATAAAATAATTTAAAAAAAATTAAAGAACCTAAAGTGGCTAGAAAGCACTGATAAAAGGTGACAGAAAACCTTGCAGAACAGAAGAGATTAGCCAGGACTTAGCTGTGGCTTCAGATTGTATCTTTGAAGACAGTCACTGAAATGTTTTCTGTGGAATAGAGGCTTAACCAATGTTGTCTAATTTGGGCTGCTCAGCATCTTTTCTCCATCCTGTATTTGAAAGAGTCCTTTATTGGATGCAACTTGACAGTCAGTGTCCATTCTGCACCTCCAAGGTAAAGAAGACCTGCGCCTATGTAGGTTCCAATAGCGTTGAAAACCAGATAAAGAAACTGTGATCAAATGTCCCCTTGATTTCCAGAGTCTGGATTAGAAGATATAGCTGGAGGCCATATCATAGCACTGTGGTATCAAGGCAGTGTTCCTGCTTCTCCCATACCCAGCTGGGCAGAGAAGCCTCCAAAGAGCCCAGACAAATAGCTCCTCCCTCATCAGATTTTGCACTTGCTCCTAAGACAAAGGATCCAAATGATTCTGCCCGAATTTGTCACCTGGCTATGGCTGTACCTACTGTGGAGCAAAGGGAGTTGAAGAAGGGCAGATGTTGTGCTTATGACACTGGTATCTCAGGGAAGAGCATCAGAAGGGAGGACTTCCTACAGATTCCCAAAGTATGTTCAGGCCCAGGATACCTGTATCCTTGTGTCTTCTACCCAGAATGCTTCTGTGTCACTGTGCTTCTTGCTGCTTCCAGTCAAAGTCAGAGTGGTCCTCACAGAGGCCTTGCCCTGGCCCCTGTCTACTGTTATGTCCACCTGATCCCGGATACCATCTCAGCATCCTCATTTTTTTACCTTCCTGGAATATCTACCTAAAATTATCTTTATCAATAGAATGTTAGTTCCTTGGTGAATCTACATGCGCTGACTAGTCTTGTGGACTTGATACAAACTAGAGTCAACCGGAAAGAGACGCCGTCAACTGAAGAATTGCCTTGATTAGTTTGGCCTTTGATATGGGTGGGTCCAGTTCATTGTTGGCAGTGCCACCCCTGGGCAGATGGTGTTGGGCTGTATAAGAAAACAAACAGAACAAACTCCGAGGGACAGGGCAATAAACAGCATTCCTCCAAGATCTCTGCTTTGGTTCCTGTCTCCAGATTCATGGCTTGCATCCCTTCAAGGCAAGTCTATAACCTGTAAGCAAGGCAAACCTTTGCTTCTCTCCAAGTTGCTTTTGGTCATGGTGTTTACCACAGCAATAGGAAAGTAACTGGGACAATATGCTCGCCTGCTTTTCTGAGAACCCACTTTTCAGAGTTTTCCAGGCACAGAGGAAGTGGGTGTCTCTGGTTTGTCCAGTTGCAGAGGCAGAGGTGAGATGTCTTGTGTGCATGTGCTTTATTGGTTGGGGAACTATGAAGACAGGAATAGCAGAACGTTAGCTGGGTAAGAAGCTAATAGCAAACGTGACTCTGTTTCTAGAGTGACCAATCTTTCCTGCTTTACTGATATGAGTTTCCAGAACCTTTAGTGCTAAAGCTAGAACAGAGCCAAGAATACTGGAACTGTGGGTTACCCGTCGCCACCCTGTTCTCATGAGCATCTCTGGGGAAAAAAACTTGACTGAACAGTCACCTCACTTTGAAGAAAACAAACCCAACAAGCATGGGGCCAGTCACTGGCATGCACAGTAGTCCCCGGAGCTGGAGCAGTTTTCGAGAAGGGGAGTCTGTGCATTGTAGATAGGAATGGCACACAGATGTGGAATGGGTAGAGTCCCTAGAAAGGGGAATTTTGTGAGGCAGAGAAAAGAGGGAGCCTGCATCCATTATCACAGCATGCTCGCTGTCGAGATGCTGAACAAAGGCATGATAGTTTCATCTCATGTCCATCCAAGCGACCCAAGTTACTGTCCTTCACATTTTGGAATTATTGTGGAGCTGGGATGACGGGCATTTTATGACGCTCTTTTGTCATGTGTCTTGGCAATAGCTTACCTTTTACAACTAGAACATTCTGTGCATTGAATTCCCTCTCATCTGTGTATACGCAAAGTTTATGACTTGCTGACTCAGCAAAGCTCACTGTTGTTAATGCTCACTGGGGGTGAGTCAGGGACTTTCAGAGGATGTGCTAACTTCTTAATGAACCCAGAATGCTTGTCAGGAATTCTGGTTCTGTTCCAACCTGACAAGCAGAATCCTAGTGGGGCCATAGAGGCTGACTTTTCACAACTCTGAAACAGCCAGTGTAAAAACAGCAAAAAAGCAGGTCATCAACTGGTCTTTCCATTCAGTTCCAAAAGAAGTATTTTGAACTTTACACCAGCTACTTCTATTTAAATAACCAAGTGATTTTAAGTCCAGAGTAGGGATATCTATAGGTGTCTTACTGCTGTGAACAGATGCCATGACCAAGGCTATTCTTATTAAGAACAACATTTAACTAGTGCTGGCTTATAAGTTCAGAGGTTCAGTCCATTATCATCAAGGCAGGAACATGGCAGCATCCAGGCAGACATGGTGTAGGAGGAGCTGAGTGTTTTTTTTTTTTTTCTTTATCTGAAGGCTGCTAGCAGGATACTTACTTGCAGGCAGTGAGGATGAGTTTCTTAAAGCCCACACCCAAAGTGACACACCTACTCCAAAAGGCCACATCTACTCCAACAGGGCCATACCCTCTCATAGTGCCCTCCCTGGGCTGAGCATATACAAACCATCACAGCAGGTATGTGTATTACTTATATGACTACATGTATTTGTGAGTGCACATGTGTATATGAATGGGGCTCTTTCCTTTCTCTAGACAACATCATCGGTAGCTCAGAAAAACACATATGAAATAATGGAATCATAAAAGGACTTAGTGAAGGGATGATGGAGCCTCCATACTCACCATAAGCCATATATGAGAAATCCAGGAAGCAATTTATAGGTTTAGAACAAAAGTACATTGATAGAATGTGCCCTAAGTTTCTCGTCCCTACCCATGCAATTGATAGAATGTGCCCTAAATTTCTCTACAGGCCTAATATTAAAAGGTAAATTTCATAGTTTACCATGCTCACAGGATGAAGTCATTCTTTCTGAGAGGCACCGGCCTCTTTCTGAATTGAAGAAAAAGTAAATGTCTCACGAGAGTCCTTCTCTGATCTATATGCCATATATATTGTCCATCCGTATTACTAGACTGCAATATGTGTATTCCCGGGAAGCTTTGCAGAATTACTTGGTAAAAATAATGGGGCTTATGGGAGAAATAAAGTTAGGCAAACCACTCAAACTATGTAATCAAGATGACAATAATAACAATAACTCTAAAATCTCAATGCCAGCACACATAAAGGTGTTACCTATTAATAAAGAAATATGACAGTAAGTACGAGAGTTTATATTGCTTATAAAAAATAAAGAGAGCCTGTGTGGTGGTTTAAATGAGAAATGCCCTCCATAGGCTCATGTGTTTGAGCACTTAGTAACCAGTAGGTGGCACTGTTTAGGGAGGCTTAGGAGGCACAGCCTTGCAGGAGAAAGCACAGCACTGGCAACAGGCTTTGAGAGTTCAGAGCCTTGCACAACAGTTTGTTCTCCCTGTTTCTTGTTGGCACTGAGGATGTGGTCTCTCTGTTCTCTGCTCCATGCTTGCTGCCATGCTGCTTCACTGTGGATGGACTCTTCTGGAACCAAGGTGACACCATCTTGTCCCGACTCCATTTTGTCTACTTAGACCCCTCTCCGCCCTCTGTCCTCACAATGGCTCTGAGTGATTGTGATCAGACTGGCTATGTCTGCCCTTGCAGCCCTTTTGTGGTTGATTGTGACACTGACCATGGTCCAGATGAACAAACCGAAATAATTAATGTTGGTACAAATGAAACAAACTAAATAAATGATGAAGGTATAAATCAAACTTAGTCATCATGTTACTCTGACCCTCATCTGAGACTGATGTCCTTGTGATCAGTGTAGTCTTTTGCCTTTAAGGTCACTGTACCCCTGTGTTTTCAGTACCAAAAGGCTTTCTGAGGTTCTAGACAAAAATAGATGGCTGTAATCTGGCCTCATATGCATTGTGGTCTGTAACCTTCTCAAGTGGATCAGTTCAGAACCTGAAGCCACACCTGTGTTGTGACAATAAGGTCCACAGCACATCTCTACTCATGGCCCTATTGCATTGTGATGCACTGTATGTCTCAGGAGTGGGAAGTGCCGAACAGAACGTGCCTTTAGTATGACAAATGTGTGGGTTATATAGGGCACAAAACCTTTTTTGCCACAGACATCAGGTGAAGATTTTTCTTTGTGCACATATACCTCAGTTTAAATCATCTTGCTTTTGTCTGATTGCGTGGTGCCCGGCTCTCTATTTACAGAGACACATCATTGATTTCCTGTCCAATGAGAGGCTCCTGTGTTTGGCAATTAACAAGCAGAAGATGCATTTTACAATAAGAAGTCCTGAGTTTCCTGAGTTTGGAAATGCTACTGGCCAGTTTCTCCATTCAGGTCTCAGTATGAGTCAGTGAATGAGGTCAAGGATGGATTGTCAGTTTCTCCACTGCTGCACAGTGTCTGGTGGGCTCCCTGAGTAGTTCCTGCTACTATTTGATCCACACAATCTAAGTAAGATAACTATCAGGAAATAAAACAGTTTCAACTTGTATAAGTCTATCTACAAGGTCTTTGATGGTAGTTTAATAGGGAGTAGATTCTGGCAAGTTTTCCTAACAAGTCAAGATTGATCCTCAGGAAACAAGAAATCAAAGTTCCTCTGTCATATAGTTTGCTCCCTTAACAGCTCTTGAGGAAAAGACGATCATGGACGGCTCGTCTAAATGTAAATGACAGCTTCAATTTGGAAATAAATGGCTGAAGTGCTGGAGGACTGTTGAAAAATATGGCTCCACTTGTGCTCAGCCTTTCAATGTACTGTTACAAAGCAACATGGAGAGTTTACAGCCGCATTTACTTCTGAACTTGTGAGTGATGCAGGGTGCATACACTGTTTACCTCTTCTCTCCCAGGCAGCTAAGAGACAGAATACACATAGACTCAAGCAAATAGATCTCAGAAAAATTAGAAAGGACACATCCTTGTCAAATGTTGACAAATGACTTTGAAGGCCAACGTCTGCCTCTTGGAATCAAATTAGTTCTGCGAGAATATGCCGTGTATGTTAAATTTATGGAGCTCTGTAGGTTTTTATGTTTCAGGAAGATTTTGACTTTTCCTCTCCTTCTGAACTGATTTCTTCTGAGAATATTTTTCTAAGACCGTAGAGAATCAGGGCTCTGAAAAATCCCTGGCTGACTCTATCAAGATAGACAGCTGAGTATTCAGAGAGTTCGTCATTGTTCCCAAACCCCAGGATGGGCAGCAAAACATCTGGGTTTGGAATCGAGAAAAACTCTCCTTTAAAAAATATATATAGATTATATGTATCAATCCCAGAGTGTGAAGGAGGTCCGAGTTTTACCCAGGTAGAAGAATGACGTAGAAACACACTTCTAATTGAAATGATAGGTCATGAAGCTTGATTACTGAGTTCTTGCTTCGAGTTCATCTTAGTTCTGTCCTGTGAGGAGCTCTCATGGCTCCCATAGTCTTTAGAGTGTGGTGATTCTCCTAGGATCCTCTCAGGCTGTTCTGAGGACTGAGGGGACCGCATAAATATCTCTAGTAAAGAACTTGCCTTGGGAGCTGGGAGATGGTACTCAGCAGGTAAGAGTGTTTGCTATACAGGCATGAGAACACCAGTCTGAGTTCCCAGACTCCAAATAAAAATTCAATAGTGATCACACATACCTGCAATCACCGTGCTGGAAGTATGAGGGAGCAGAAAAACAGGAGGATCGTGGCCACTTGCTGGTGACAAGCCGAGCTCCAGTCACTGAGGGACTCTGTCTCACTGGAACATAGTAGAAAGGGCAGGGCAGTCGGCATCATCCCCAGCTGAGAAAGCTAGACCTGGAACATTCGTGTGTGTGTGTGTGTGTGTGTGTACAGAGGCTTATAGAGATGCAGATATATATACACATAAAGAAAAAGATGTGTGTGTATGTGTACTGAGCCACATAGAGATGTTGATACACACACACACACACACACAAAGAAAAAGACATATGTGTGCATGTGCATGTGTGTGTGTATGTGTGTGTATACAACTAGGATAAGTCTTACACAACCTATAACCATCCTGTGTATTATGAAAAGCACGCTTTCTGCCCCCAGAAGAAATGACACAGCCCCTTGAAGAATGTTTACTCTCTTCATATCTGCAACTTAAATATGAATGTTGAGTTAATAATACTTCAGAACTGATATTAACTCAATCAATTTTATGAAAAAAAAAAACTGTGCTATTGGTGATGATTCCAAAAACTCCAGGATTCTAGAAAAACAATCGAGTGTTATTTTCTGTGTTAAATTAAATTTCACTTCCCTACTGACACT
This sequence comes from Arvicanthis niloticus, assembly GCF_011762505.2. NCBI lineage: Eukaryota > Metazoa > Chordata > Mammalia > Rodentia > Muridae > Arvicanthis > Arvicanthis niloticus. Next base: position 140,198,437 of record NC_047659.1, read on the forward strand.
GACAGTCTAGTCCACAGAATGTTTAGAACTTACCTGTTACTTAATAAACAAAACACGACACATAAAAAGCCTTTCATCACAAGACAGGTAGAAATTTGGGACTATAAACCTTATGTAATTTTAATTAATTTAATAAAAGCTAAAACATGATATCATATATTTTAATCTTTCATAATGAGTTAGTCTTTTTTGGTGATTGGATAGGCTGGTCAGTATTAGTGATTGTTTCAAAGAAAGAAAATGTTAGTAATTCAATGCACAAGTTGATATATTTTCATCCCAACTGAAGTCATAGCTAAAAAATGTCAAATCTTCTTCTATAGCTCATCCCGAGCCCCATAGTGCTACCTGTGCCCTGGACTACTCACTGCTCAACCCTACCTGCCCTTGGGGGTTGGAGGTGAGTTGGTACAGAGTCAACAACACAGACTCTGGGAGCAGGGAGCTGCTGCTCTTTTAGTACCCTCCATCCATGCCCCATTGATCCCAAGAAAGCATTTTTTCGAAATAGCAGTTCCCAATTGGCTGGCATTGACTGCACCAACACTCCTTCGTCTCTCAGACAGTCCTCAATTAGGTCCTCTTTCAGGAGATGCTTTTGTGGCTGTATGCCCCCTCCACCCCTGTGCTATGTAAGGGTGGCTACCACTGTTTCTCCTACATCATAGTGTATTTTATTTTTATCTTTAGTACCTCCCATGGTGATTATCCATGGTGATCCTTTGAGATCATGAGTCTCTCTGAATCCTTTCTCCTATCTTCATTTACCAAATAAACTCAATGAATTCCAACAAGAGTGAATTAGAAACCCACCATCTTCATGTGGAGAGTTTATTACAACACAGTTAGTTCATTCTGCAGTTCTTCCCTAACTGAAGCCATGACCTGGGTCAGGGTGACATCCTTTATAGGCTCATTGCCTGACTCCTTTGCAGCTAGGTTTGGCTGTGAACCATGGAAATAGCCATTAAGATGGGGACAGAAGTCTTGTGATACTTCTTAGCAATCCCAGCCTTTCCCCAAAGAAAATCCCTAAAACTAGAGAAACTTAACCTTATAATTTGTGTCGTGAATACCCATGAGGAGGATTAAGGCCAATATGCCAACTACAGCAGCCAGAAAATACAGCATCTCAGTGGTATCACCTAGCAGCTAAGTCAATACCAGTAGGGATTTAACTCTAAATTTCTGTGAGGGAGAATAAATTAAATCTTTGTTGTATTTGCTGCTTCTCAGTTAAGTGTGTCTATAGCTTAGCCAGGCCTATTAATAGTAGAACTTCGTTAAAGAAGGTCCAAGTTTATGGTTGGTCTGTATTTTAATTCATAATAATCACGTTGTACGTGGTCACAGCCGCCTACCTTTCTTATGCTTTCTTGGTAAGGATTAGAACTTGCTTTTGTTTCATTTTTTCACTTTATTTACAATTTCCTCTCTACCATCTTGGAATCTCGCTCAAACTTTATTCAGAAATGGAAGCCCTCTGGAACATTTTCTTGGGCTTCCTTGACAGTGTATCTCTGCCCACCCCCCACCCCGTCCCCGCCCCCCATCATCTTTACCTTGCTTATCTTGACCTGCAGAACTCCTGCATTTCATTAGGTCTTTGTTCTGTTTTTTTCTCTTCTCCTTTCTTTTTCTGCATTGTTAATCTACCTCCCTTTCTAGACCATTACAGCACAACATGGCAGTGTTCCTGAACTTTCTCGTCTTTATATTAACTTGCTGTGACTGTTCTTTCTTCCTTGAAACCCATTCCTCTGTTCTCTCCAGTCAATATGGAACCAGAACTCTACACATCCTCATTTTCTAACCTCCCTTTCAGCCCATTACAAACTCTATTTTCTTATCGGTTCCTACCAGCCCCAGGCAATCAGACTTCTGTGGCTCCCACTCTCTGCAGATGAGTCCATAAAATACCATCACCACCAATATTACTCACCAATCAGCACATTCATAGTTTCCAATATCCCTGAGTTGCTTTTTTCTTTTTTAAACATTTCCTTCATCCCTTACTGCTTCTTTCTGAGTCTTCTCTTCCGACAAAACCATGGAGACATTAGAACCTTCTAAGGCCAGCTTGACATTTTTTAATATTTGTGTCTGTATCTATCTGTCTTCCTCCAAATTATATCATTCCTTAAAGTAAAAATGACTATCTGTTGACAGGCTTTCCTCTGAGATCTAGATTTCTATATTAAAATATCTATTTGGCACAGAGGGTTTATATAACATAATTCTCAGATACGATCTGTTCATATAAAACAATGGTTCTACCTGACTCCATCTCTTTTTGGCTGCAGTCTTTATTTTTAAGACAATTTTATGGTGTGTGTATGTGTGTGTGATATATGTGTGCATGTATGAGTGCACGTGTGCATGAGTGTGTGTGTGCCCATGTACATGAATGGCTGTGCACACACATGAGTATAGGTGTGTGAGGAAACCAGAGGCCTCATATACCCCAGGAACTGGAGTTAACAGAAGTTTTGATCTGCTAGACTTAGATGCTAGGAAGTGAACTGTGGTCCTCTGGAAAAGCAGTGTGAACTCCTAACTACTGGACCATCTCTCCAGTCCCTGTTCCAGTCTTCCTAATGTCAGGAAAATCTATCCTCGTCTTTCCAGAAGGTGGCTATCAACCTTGATATTAGCCTTTTGTTCATTTCTAACATCTTATCTGTTGGCAAAATCTACTAGTTCTGGCTTCAGAATCTGTGCTGGATATCAACAACTTAAGTAATTGCTTATTAAATATAAGTTCTCACATGAAGAACTAAGAATATAGACTTGGGAAATGGTTCAGTCTGTAAAGTGACAATTGTTCTGGACATGAGTTCAGACCTCTGAAGGCAGAGTGTAGAAAGCTAGGGATGGTGCTGTGCTCCTATCACTTGGACTCCTGAAGGCTTGGACAGATGGAGCCCTGAGCCTCATTAGTCAATCAACCTAGCCAAACATGTGTATAGCTTGGTGAGAGAGCCTGTCTCATAAACTAAATATGGACAGTGAACAACAGGAGATTTCACACAACCCTTTATGTCAGGCCTCCACATACATTAGCACCCAGATACACATATGTAAGTATCCACACTAATGAAAGAGAGAGAGAGAGAGAGAGAGAGAGAGAGAGAGAGAGAGAGAGAGAATAAAGAGAGTTAGAGGAGAGGGAGGGAGAGGGAGAGAAGTGAGATGGAGGAAGAAGAGAGAGGAGATAAAGGGCAAGAGGAGAAGGAGAGGAAAGAGGGGAGAAGAAAAGAGGAAGAAGAAGACAGAGGGCTAGAGGAGAGGTAGAGGAGAGGGGGAGAGGAGAGAGATGGGAGAGAAAGGGAGAGGAGAAAAAGAGAAAGGAGATAAAGAGCAAGAAGAGGAGAGGAAAGAGGGAGAGGGATAAGAAATATAGAGAGAAAGGAGATAAAGGGGGAGAGGAGAGGGAGAGGGGAGAAAGAGAGAGAGAAAAAGAAAGAGAGAGAGAAAGAGAGAGAGAGAGAGAGAGAGAGAGAGAGAGAGAGAGAGAGAGAGAGAATAAAAGTTAAATTCAGTACTAGTGGTTGGTGGTTGCCATAGCCATGGGGTCCCAAGTCCTCATACACAAAGCAAAGTGTGATTGGGGAACCACACAGAGGGTAGATCTGAAAGGGCATACCCTTTCTTCTGTTGGTGCTACATTAACAGGAACATGTACAGGTACACCCAGACATGCACAGAAGGACACTCGTATCAGCAGTGTTCACAGTAGACCCAGAGGGGCAACCCAATACACAGCCCCAAATGCCAACACTAAGCTGAGAGAGAGACTCACAACAGAACAAAGACAGCTAATGAAAACCACACAGATCTGAGACACAGAAACCAAAATGCGGAAACAAGGTGGCCACACTTCTACGACGGTCGTGAACTTTTATGAGTCTGTTTATAAAAGCAAACCAGACACAAAACAACCCTGAGAACGAGTTCATTTATATGAAGTTTCAAGAACTGGAAAACCGAGCCATGCCTCTTAGCTATTATGCTAAGGCAGACAAAAATATACAAGAAACAAGATAATCAATTTGATAAAAGTAAAATTAGCATGTATTTATGAGAATAGATGGTGCACTAAGGAGCAGACCAGAAGGTTCTAGAGGGTGGGCGAGATTGTGTTTCCTATTCTGTATGCTCATATACTATTTATTTATTTATTTATTTATTTATTTATTTATTTGCTTGCATATTTATATATGCTTATAAATATACATGCATTGTATTTTATAGCGAAACATACACATAGAAAATATATAAGTAATGTATCCAAATAAGCCTTCTATGTGCACAGCTAAATTCCCATACCCGGAGGCTGATACACCCCGGCTTTAGAAGTATAGGACTCCCTGGGGTATTTTCTTGTAGTCCATTGCCAGTTGCTCACCATCCTGTCCCCACCTTTGTTTCAGCCTTTCTTGTGAACATGCCGTGGTCTTGACTTCCTGACTTCCTCTTTACCCTGAGAAGCTACCTGTTGATTGTTGGTTTGTGGAGCTCGTGCTCAGCCAGGCGACACTATCTTCCCTATGGAAATAAGATCCCACCTCCAGGCTGACTTCTCCTGTGGTGCTCCATGCTTCTTGCTTTCCTCGTTGGAGCTAGTTAGTGAGGTGAAGCCAGTGACCTCGCTGTTTTATTATTGTGGCCTGAGAGTAGCATACACTGATTCTTGGCTAACATGTTGAGAAGAAGTGAATATGTTGGACTTAGAGTCAAAAGACATTTCATTAGCTGTCATGTCTGAGTGATATTAACAACGAGGGTATAATAGGGAGAAACAGCAGGGAAGAAAGCAATAGATGAGACACACAGTCATATCTATATGCCTGCTCTGTCTCAGCTGTGGGTAGATGAGAGGAGACTCAGCCAAGATCAAAAATGGACTGACAGAAAGGGCAGCAGCCTGGATTTCTCTGTTTCCGATGTGCCCATGTTTCCTATTGAATACACATAATTACACCTGAGGTATATTTGAAAGAAAGTATGGAACCAGACTTTTCTTCATTTTTTCTACATTAGTTCTTGTTGTCCTTAAGAAACAACATCTTCTCTTGGGTGAAAAACCCTGACCTGGATGTGAGCCTCTCGGGACCCAGGGGCTGCAGACCACTGGGACTTTGAAGATCTGGGAGACTCAGCCATATCCCTGGTACCTTTGCAGGAAAGCCATGTAACCGCTCCTTCCTCTGGCAATGATGCAGTCATAGTCACGAACCCATTGTTGGTGTGCATCAGACAGGTGAAGGCTGAGGAAATGCCCTGCATGCTAACTAGACTGTCCATAGATCAGTCACTCTAGAAGGCTCAATGTCTCTCTTCATTTATTTTCAATCTAAAGAGAAGCTTCACATTAGAAGTGAAATCAGAATACCAATTAATTCAATTCAGCCATTTCCCAAACACGTTTCTCACAGCCGTAAACCAGCAATATTTGAAAATTAATTTCATAATATTAAGCTTTACCCCTTAATCTATTATTCACAAAGAGAGAAAGACACATTGATGCTGCTAATATACACACGTTCACCAAGCAATTTCAATAGCAATAAATTAATAACAATAACTCAGACCGTAATATATGGATATCTATGAGAACAAAATCATTTTTCCATATTAATCAGTCATCAGAATTGATATTCTGTACCAAGTCCCTAAGTTTAAATGGCCAAGACGTTTCTGGGGGCAAAGAATGATTTTCTGTGTCAATCGGTCACCAGGACTGATACCTGGTTTCAAATCTATAAATTGAAATCTGAGCTGGGATGCCAACTTTCTTTAAAATAACATCATAGAATTCAAAGCATCAAGTCTTAAGAAACTTATTTGAGTCCAAGTCTCATAGATCAATGCTTATTACAAAACATATTTTGTAAGAACAAAACATATGGTCCGATGTGGTTGCATATGCTATAATCCCAGTGCATGGGGCACTGAAACAGGGGGATCATGATTTTGAGGTTAACTTAGGCTGAAGAGTATGTCTCAAAAAATAACTTACAATAGCAGAAAGGCTGTTTAATTTGATAAACCAGAGTCTTGAGTTACAGGTTACAGGTTTATTTTGTTCACTATAAAATTAATTGGTGAATTCATCCATATTTTTCTATTTAAGTCAACATATAATTAATTATGATAAGCAAAGACTATGAAGGATTAGAAAAAACTAAATAAACCGGAGTGTAAATTAGGATTTGGGTCAGTTTTGTGGTTGTGGCTTTAATTTCTATCTTCTTGTTGTGAATATTTCTGGTCATGATTTCTGGTGAGAGGATCTTGAATGAGGAACGTCCCCCATAGGTTTATTTAAATAGGTAGTAGTATGCATTTACTCCAGTTGGTGGCGATATTTCAGGATTTATCAAACTTCGTAGATAGACCCTTGCTAATGTCCCTGGTGGTGGAGTTTGACATTATAACCTGACCTCACTTTCAGTATTCTCCATCTGCTTCCTGTGTAGATAAAAATGAAATGGTCTGGCTTCTTGTTCCTGCTGCCATGCCATGTTCTCTCTGGCATGGTGGACTATGGCCTTCCAGAAGTGAGAAACATAAAACCCCTTTTCCTAAGTTTCTTTTGGTCATGGTGTTTTATAATAGCCATAAAAAAGTCACTAATATACCAGCTCCAGGTTTTTTAAATGATCATTTTTCTTGATATGTAACTTGCTTGAGATAAAATTCACTCTTTTTTAATATTAAACAAGTCTTGGTTCCCCAAGAGTCATGACTTATTGGTTTCTAAATCAGTAGTTTTCAATCTGTGGGTTGTGACCCCTTTGAGGTTGCATATCAGATATCTTGCATATCAAATATTTACATTATAATTCATAAGAGTAGCAAAATTACAGTTGTGGAGTAACAGCAAAATAATTTTATGGTTGGGGGCATCACCCTCACTCCAGTATGAGGAATTGTATTCAAGGGTCACAGCATTAGGAAGGTTGAGAACCACTGTATATGTATAGCTAAATATAATTGACCAAAAATTTATGAAGATTTTTAATTTATATTCATGACTGACTCAATCTTGTTGTTTTATTATATTATTTTTTGTCACTTTTACACCAGGGTTATATTTAAATATTACTGAAAACATTAATTTTTTTTTACTTTTTATATTTATTTTGTTAATTACATAAATATGTGTGCATCTATGTTTTGGTATGTACATGTAAGTGGAAGTGTTCTTAGAGACCAGAGGAGGGCATAATGTCTCCTGGGGTTGGAATTGCAAGTGCTTGTGAGCCACAAGATGTAGTTCTGGGAACCAGACTTGGGGCCTCTACAAGAACAGAATGTTTTCTTTGCTTCTAAATCGTCTCTCTAATCCATTGATGTTCAGTTACTAAAATAACACAAATAATGAAGCTGGTGTTCTCGGGAATAAGAAATCAAAGCGAAGAGTTAGTTTGTTTGGTCAGAGAGATGATATACACATAAACCATGTGAGGATATACATGTGTAAAACATAGTAGCCAGGCAAACCATGTGTGAATAGTAGCCATGAGTAAACAGTTTTAAATCCAAAGAACTTAGCTCTATATCTATGTAAATTTTAATAGTTTATATTGCATTATGAATGAGTGAAGACATTATATTCAAATTCATGTCTTCAGTGGTGTGTAGTTTCTGATCCTTTTATGCATTTAGAAATATCTCATTTAATATTTATATGCTCTTTTCAGTTTCCATTTCTCCTTTTAGCAAGATAATGCCTTTAGTTGTTTCAGCTTCCCTCTGAAATGTCTATGCTGCATATCACTTTTTATTATACACTTTTACTTTCATTCATTGCCCTTTCTTCCTTTGGCTTTTTTAAAAATCTTTTTCCACTTGTAATGAGAAACATTTGATTCCATAAAATGCAATATGCCTCTGAGTAGCCTGTTTCTCAAACAGGGTTTTATGTCAACTTGAGATAAGCTGGGATTGTTTGGAAAGGGTGACTCTCAGTTGAGAAAATGCTTCCATATACACAAATCTGTAGTCTACTTTCTTGGTTAGTGACTGATGTGGGGGCCCGGCTCATGAAAAGTGTAGCTATTCCAGAGTTGGTGGGCCTGGGCGTTAGAGGAAAGAGGGCTAAGCAAAGCAGGGAGAGTGAGCAAGCCAGGATGCAGCATCCCTCCGTGGGCTCTGCTTCAGTCCTTACTTCAAGTTCCTGTCTTTTGTTCCTCTAGAAGTAGCATTTCTCCAGCTGTGAGATCTGATCAGAAGTCATATATTACATCTAGTTACAGCATATCTTTAACTTCCTTTAATTGATGGTTTCTCATTTGTTTTTCTGTTTAAACATTTACCTTATTATTTATTTTGAGAATTTCATGCACGAGGACTGTATTTACATCATGTTTTGCCCCACCCTCTCTCCTTCCAACTCCTACTATGTCACCCCCATTTCCTCTCCTTCTTTAATTATTGGCATACATGTGTATATAAGTGTGTATATAACTATAACCTGCTGATTCTATTTAATGTGACTCGTGTATGTACATTTAGGGCTGACCACTTGAGATTAGAAAACTTCAGGTTTATCAGGGTCTCATTCCTGAAGGATTCTGCCTCCCCCTGTCTCCCAGCATCCAGTGACTGCCTGTAGCTTTCATCTGGGGTGGCTGTAATAGTGCCCTTATAGGCTGGCTGCTTCTGAAACCCCATTGATCTTAGTTTTAGTGTTCTTTTCTAGCTAGGCTGAACTTAGATGCTATCAGCTGCATAAGTACAACTGTGTCTTCCTCTAGGTACCATATGAGAGGCCCATGATGTCAATTTGGGATTTCATGGACCTCTCTTTGCTCACCTTCTTTATGGTGGGCTGCCAGATTATTTGCTGTGGAGTTACCATTCCTGTCTCCAATTGCACTGAATACTCTATAGAAGGATCCTTTGCATTGTCTAAAATTGTATCTCAAATAAAGGCTTCTATTGGTAATTTTGTGTTGGAATCAATTTTTACTGTGGCCCTTGAAAAAATAGATAATTCTCAACTCTTTTATGATTTCAAGATTTATTGCTGGAGTGAGTCTTCTCTTGAAAACTAAGTGAACAGTGATTTGTTACAACCTCTCTCTTTCCGGAATGTCCCTGTGAACAGACTTAGACCACGTGAGATGTGGGAGTTTTCATCTGGTAAATTACAACTGGTTTCTGTAACTCCCCTTGAGGGGCTTGCTAGTCCAGGACTTGATTCAAGAAAGTTTTCGTGTCCTGGTATAGTCTCCTTGTTTCTATTTTATTATTTAATTTAATTCAATATTCCTTATTCCTGATACAGAAATGTAATCAATTATCAGTTTACATTCCCTTCCTTGTAGACACAGAATCGATCACCCTCTGTGTACTGCCAGCTATCAAATGTGAGGTGGTCACAAGATGTCTGTGGTGCTTGGTATTAATTGTCAACTCACAATATAGGATCATGTAAGGGGTCTCAATGAGGCATTGTCTCCATTAGGATGGCCCTTGGGCATGGCTACAAGGGATTTTTCTTAAACTGGATTAATTGTGGTGTAGAGACCCATCCAAAGAGTAGGCACCTGTAGGACAGTGAAAGACAGCCTCTAGATGAGCACAGGCTGGAGACTGCCACAGACCCCAGGTGATCTTGAGGGGCCCCAGGTGGGACACAGGTGACCCTAAGGGATGGCATGTGTTTCATCACGCTCCCAGACTCCAGGCTCCTGACACAAGGGCACATCCCTCCATAGATGTGTGTCTTTTAGTCACATAGGACAACACCCCTCCATAGGTAGAGGACTTGACACAGGTCAAGTAGCCTCAAGACAGATCTCCATATTAATGAGATACCTAAAGGCCAGAGGGGTGTATCCAATTAAACATTCCTTCCCAGACCCTCCTCCTTGCAAAAGGTATTTAACCTCAGTCCCACCCTGAAGAAACAGGGGTACAGTTTTTCATCTACTTTCTACCATGACAATAAACATCTTAAGACCATGGACTGTTTCTCTACCTCAGGATCCACTGTGGGGAACAGTGAAGCATGCATTCATCTACAGAGCCGCTGTTTAATCTCCCCCAGAAGACCTCTCTGCGTTCCTAGCCACGGAGACCACCAACACAAGCAAGCAAGCCGAGCCAGCTGTGACCAAGCCAAGCAAGGTTCTCCTCCCCATGGGTCACAGCCAGAGCTTCTTCCCTTTTGCTGTGAGCCAATCCAGCCCATACAGACCCACTTCATTCTCGGACTTTCCATGGACCCCAATGGAGGCGCCTGGGGGCTCAAGAGCCTGAGAACCAGAGGAGCTAGCTCTGAGTTCACTCAGGACCTCAGACTGTGCTCCTCCACTCCTGAGAGGGGTCCTGTGTCTTCACACAGCTCAACACCCATCTAGTGCAGGCGTGGGCAGAGCACAGTCAAATTTCCCACATTCATGCCTCTCTGAGCATCAGCCCTCGCTCCCTTGGGTGGGAGGGGAGGGGAAGGGGAAGGAGGAGGGTTAAGGGGATGGGGGAAGGGAGAGGGAAAGAGGAAAAGGAGGGGAAAGAGGGAGAGAAAGAGGGAAGGGGAGGGGTAGGGGGAGGGGAAGGGAGAAGGGGGAAGGGTGGAGGAAGGGGGAAGAGGAAGGGGAAGGGAGAGAGGGAAAGGGAGGGGGAGGGGGAAGGATAGAGGGAAGGGAGAGGGGGAGGAGAAGGGGGACAGAGAAGGGGGAGTGGGCGCGGGATACACACACTTAACCCAACAACTGGTCCGGGACCGGCACATACCACAACCCAACAGGCAGCACCATTTCTTAAATGTGGACCTTGAGTTATAAAACGGTGGAGAAGGCAGGCTGAGCGTAACCATGCAGGCATGAATTCACGATTTTTGCTTTCTGCTCTTGACTGTGGATGTGATACGACTAGTTGCTTCAAGTTCCCTGGGCCTAGACTTCTCTGTAATACTAGTCAGAAACCAGGAGCTGTGAGCTAAACTAAATCCTTTCTTCTCTAAGTTGCCTTTGTCAGGATATTTCATCACAACCAAGGAAATGAAACCAGAATGGTATCTGTATGTGTTTACAGTTCTCACTAATGCTTGCATATCTATTCCAGGGTTTCAAGGCCCTTCCACAGTCTGAGAATGGAAAAGGGGCAGGGTCTGCCTTTGTCTTTGGAAAGGAACACCATCCATAGGTGTTTCCACTGACAGCGCCAGGGACCGAACACACAGACACATCTAGGAAAGAACAGAGAATAGAGTTCTTTTTGTAAAAGAGCTCAGTGTTTTCCTATGCAAAACTAATTTTTTTTTTTCCTAAAAAAGCATGGATAAGAATGTGCATGAGAATGGTAGCTAGCAATGATTGTCACGCCATAACATCTGATCTCCTGTAAGAAAGCTATACAGACCTTTCTATGGTCTGGTTCTGGAGTAATTGCCATGCTTGAACCGTCTCACTTGAAAAGGAGCACATGCATCTTTGTCAGCTCCAACTGAAGTATCCAAAACATTTATTTACCTCTCAATCAACATAAATACAGTGAGAGCCCTGGAAAGCTTAAACAGACCTTCGGTAATTTGAAGGGAGCCTAGAAGGCAGGTCTTCACCCCATGTGTTCATGGTTGCCTGTGTGAAAGAAGGGTAAACACTGTACGTTTCACATTCAATATGACACTCTATCAAGTGTCTCTGTGACTTGTGGCTCATGGGTTCACCCTCCTAACCCTGTCCTTCTGCATTCTCATTTCTCAGCCTTATGTTCCTTCTGCCAGGGCCTTTGTCCTGACCCCCAACCCCTTTCTTGGGTCTCCATTCAATGCCCTCAGGATAAGACAAAGCTTCTGGGGGAAAATGCCTGTTTTCAGAAAGGATAGTATCATCCTCCAACAGGCTCCTGGGAAGGTTCTCAATCTGACCCACACAAAGTTGAAAACCATTTCCTGCAAATAAAAGAAGACATTGTCTGCTCCTTGTTGAGAGATGGCCCATGGGAGCTACCATTGATTATCTCCTGGTTTGGAGAATAAGATCTCTTTTGAATGGGATATTGAAGAGACAATAGTCACTCTCCCAGTCACTGTGCATATTGACTTACAAACTAATCCTTATTGCAACCCCATTTTTTCCCTTAGAAACGATTGCTTCCCATTTGTCGGAGTCTTGGGGAAAAAAGAGTCAGAGGGATGTTAGTGTATTGTTCAAAGCAAGCTAATGATAGGTGCTGGGTTTGCAGGCCATGGATTACCCAGTTCCCAAAGCACACCTGTGTTATAAAGAAGGAGGTCTTGTTGAGTGACCACAATGGACAGTAATACATCAGTCTGCTTTCTTTAGACCTGAAACATAATCCCCTCTTGAAATTATTTTTAAAGTAATTTATGTGTACATAAGATGCCACCACCCCTTTGTCCATTCTTTTTTTCTTTTTTTAATACTTAATATAAACTTTAATTTTTTCTTTTTTATTAGATATTTTATTTACATTTCAGATGCCATCCTCTTTCCCCCTTTCCCCTCCCTAGAAAACCCCTATCCCATGCCCCCTTTTCCTTTTTGCTTTTATACAATTTTTTAAAATGTTAATCAAAGGCTTTATAAGTTTCATAATGCTCAATCAGAAGTGTAACCCAATATCCAACCTAGATATATAAACTATGTTTGACTGGTGGAGACACGTGAACATCTGCCTCCATGCCCATTCTTAACTACTGTAGATTCTGGGTATTGTGGAACCCAAGTCAGTGACTCAAAGCCTGGGAACTTTTGGGGGGACTTGACTTAGGTGCTGTTTGATTGCTTTGTGATCATGACCACTGTGAAATCAACAGCACCTGATTCAAACACTGAGGCTCTAGTTTGCCTAGAATTCTGATATTTAAGTGTCCTAGGGATAATGTGGACTTTATTTTAAAACACACTCTAACAGCATACACACACACACACACACACACACACACACACACACACACACACACACAGAAGCACACGTACACTCACTCTCTCATACACCTAATCATATACTCTCATAGCTACATGCACACATACACTCACACTCACACAAATACATACACTCAGAGGTTCTCTCTCTCTCTCTCTCTCTCTCTCTCTCTCTCTCTCTCTCTCTCTCTCTCTCTGTGTGTGTGTGTGTGTGTGTGTGTGTGTGTAACCTCCCTTGTGCCTGTCCATTTACAGGTCAGAAGTTTATGTTATTCCCTCACTCCCTCCTCACGTTTTGAGTCAGAGTCTCTCATTGAACTTGGTGCCCTCGGTTATAGGATGACTGACTGACCAATGATCGTCTACCATGACCCACTCTACTCCAGCAGCCTGGGGTTGCTGGGAATCCTAGCACAAGCCCTCATAGCTGCACACACAGCAAACACTTTAGCAGTGAGCAGTCTTTCTAGCCACACACCAACGATTTGATGAAATGTTTTGTAGATTGTCCCCACAGACCTGCCCACAGGCCAACCCAATTTAGATAATCCCTTCCTGAGATCCCCAGTCTCAGGTGGTTATAGATTGTGTCATGTTGCCAACTAAAACTAACCAACACCCTGTCGGAATTTGACCTCAAATGACCAGGTTTCTGTTTGCCAGAGCATCATGGACTCAGCTATTCCAGAATGTTCTGCTTGATTCCAGCAGCCCTGCAGCGATGGAAGTCCTACCCAGAGTCTACCCCCTTTACTCTAGCCACATGGGTGTCATCTGCCTGTAACATTCCTTTCATTTTTACTTTGTTCATTTCCTTTATGAAAAGCAACCAGTCTGCAGTTCTAGGACTGATCAGCTGACCTCACTGGAATCAGTCATAGAAAAGTCACCTCGAGATTGACTTGAGTGAACATACACTGCCTTGTATTCGATTACAGCGGCCTTGAATTGTGATGTAATAATAGGGAGACACAAGTTTCCCATAATCCCACATACCCACCTATATAACTCACAGAACCCATAGAGTGTGAACACTACATCTACTAGAAAACCCAACAGCTCATGGAGAGACTCTCCTAAGAATGAGGCCATCTTAGAGAAGCAGGCAGAAAATGAAACTAAAAACCAGCTTCTGGAGTCCCGAATCTGAATGAATCGGAAGGAACGCCGTGGAGTTAGTAGGACCTTGACCACCGGTATTCCATCAGATTTTTTTACCATTTGCAGAAGGAACACAAATTAACCCCAATCTACCCAGCCATATAGCAAGTCCTGCAACCAGGGACTCACCTGCATACTGTGTCATTTAGGCAGAGAGAGCAATGTGTAGCCATGGTCACCTGTATGCATATACTGAAGGCTTCCTAGCTCACAGTGCATTCTCTCCCTGCATCTAGTCTTTCCGTTGTTCTCATGAGTATATTTGTTACCCTAATTTTAACAACCATTTATCATGTGTTTTTAAAAATGGGTAGGAACACGTTTATCAGAAGTCTGAACCAGCATAGATATGAAAAGGACTAAAACAAATTGTGCTGGGCACACTGCCCTGTGTGGAAGTGGTTGGTTTTGTGTGTCTGTGTGTGTCTGTGTGTGTCTGTGTGTGTCTGTGTGTGTGTGTGGTTTATTTTGGTTTTCATTTTTTTGGAGTATCTAATATCTCTTTCTGTTAAGACTCATACACCAGAATCTGATAATACTATGAGAGTTGATATATCATCCAAGACTAACCAAGTCAGAGTGCGTCGGGAACATCTTAAGCTGAGAATCTGCAGTGCCAACCATTTTGGTCATTTAAGCCCAGTGGAGGAAACTGTTCTTATACAACAGGATCAGGACCGAAACCCACATTTCTCCTCCTCCAATCCTTAAGCAAACCAAGGAAACTGGGTTTATTTCTGATTTGACTAACAAGGAGCTAATCTTATTTCAAATGAAGATAGGAAAATTTCTGCTTGGATTTGAAGCAGCATGTCTAAGCATCCCCAGCCCTGTGTCTTCTCCGCCTTGTCTGTTAGTCAAGTGTGCTTTGACACTTTCTGTCCCTGTCTCCCTCTGGGTAGAATGGATTTCTAGCAAGACTTTAACAGATCCCAATGTCTGATGCCCATGCTCGCTCCGGCTCACGAGCAGGTGCATTTTCAGAGATAGCCAATGCTCAGGGCTTTGACAATCCTGTCTCCTCTAGGCAGAGAAAGCCACTGTGTGTTGTGAAAGAAATGGCTTCTTAAAAGGAATAGAAACACGTACAATAAGAAAGAAAATTCTTTGCTTTCTCTCCTCCCCAGAAGGGAAGAAGAGTGTCTAATGAACACTCACTAGCTTAGATATAGCAAAACAGAGCCGAAGAGGAATAGACTTCCTTCTTTGAAGTCATTGCACATTTTATAATACAAGGAAACGATTTGTCTGGGTTATTTTAAGTGAAACAGGGAGGGAAAGGGGCTTTGATGCAATATACATATATTAAGTAAGATTTTCTTAATTTTTGAAGCTTTTGGGTAATTTTTTTCTGTATCATATTAAGGACTTGATCTGAGATAAAAAAAGACCCAAATTGCTTCCTTTTCAGGCTCGCCTTTAATGTGTGTCAACTTTCATTAGGTTTGAACTCTCAGGAACAGCGAGTTCCCTGCTCCCTCCTCATCATCCCCGTATCGCAGCATATAATAATCACTAAGGGATGCTGTCCTACAAATCTGGGTTCCTAGAAGCGATTACTGGATTACTGTCATCTTAGAAATGTAATTCTAAGCAAGATGCCTTATTTTTAGGGAAGGAAAAAAATCATTTCTCTATGAAGCCATAATGGGGGCAGAGGTGTGGATGAAAAAAAATAATCCTAAATGCATTATGGATAAGTTGGACTGTAATAAACCCAGGGAGGCTTCTTATTTTGAGGAACAGTGGGAAGTCCATCAGAGATCAAAGCCTTGTAATAGCAAGCCACATTAATAAAGTCACAGGGATCATCAGGGTGTGGGCTCACACAGGGCTGCCACTCAGCCAGTCTGTTCTGGCTTCCCACCATCTCCAAGAGGAAAAATCCAAAAATGAGCTGTGTATTCATCAGTTCCAGTGTCTGGCTTGAACTAGAAAATCTCCCCAGAGCTGTGGATGCTAAATGTGTGTTTTGTGTTATTATTACCTTTCAGGAGCCTCAGTAGTTAGAGTCAAATGAATGGGTCTGAACATTGGAGATAGACAGCAAACACGATGCCTGCCGTCTATGATGTCTGTGATGGCTGCTGGCAATGGCCAGTGCAGATGACCCCCGCTGGTGTAATTTTCCTGGGAAAAGTTGGTGGCATCTTTTTCTGACATCTTAGGACATCATGGTAGAGGAAGGAGCAATGTCACCTGTCCTGAAACTTTAATTTTATCTCATTTCTTCTGACCCATTTGCAAACCAGCCTCCTTATCTTTACACATTTTTTTAATCCAATAGAAATCTGAACACCTACTATGTGCTCGTTGTTGCTAATCCCTGAAAATGCAGTGGATAGCCATTAGCAGGAAGAACCCAGGACTCCAGAGAGGTTTCTTCCCTCCCCTTACTTCCTTCTCTCCCCCTCCCCCTGTGCCCTCCCCTCTCCCCCTCCCCCTGTGCCCTCCCCTCTCCCCCTCCCCCTGTGCCCTCCCCTCTCCCCCTCCCCCTGTGCCCTACCCTCTCCCCCTCCCCTGTGCCCTGCCCTCTCCTCCTCCCCCTGTGCCATGCCCTCTCCCCCTCCCCTTGTGCCCTGCCCTCTCCCCCGTGAGCCTCCACACTTCTCTCCTGTTCACACATGAACTGTGAACAGCATGATGGTTTAAATATACACATTGTGGAATAGCTAAATCAAACTAACTTCACTTTTGTGTTGAGAACACTTAAAAAAAACTAAGAGTTTATATTTTGTTGCAAAGCAAAAAAAAAAAAAAAGAACCCACCACAGTCAGTTGCAAACTACTGAATGAGCTACTGAGTGTGTGCCAAGAAAGGGATAAGAAGTCATAGATAACCTTTGTGTAAAGATTTCTTTAACAGTGAACCTTCTCGCCCCTCGTGGATGGCTCTGTCTAAGGCGGAGTGTGCATTGTGAGATTTTCAAGCACAAAAATGTTTCTTGAGAGGTCAATAGAGAAGGTATGATTATTTCCTTTCAGTGTCCCCATGCCTTGGAGCCTGTTCTATGATCTCCTTGAAATAAGTCATTTCTTAGACTTTTGGCTTACCAGATCCTGTCTTCTGTCACCCCGTTATAATTAGCTTCAGCTGTCACTTGGCACAAACCTGGGTAGAGAGATCTGAGGCTGAAGAATTGCCTGCATGGTCTCATTAGTGGGCACTTCCCTGAAGCATTTGATAACTGGTATAGAAGGACCAGCCCACTGCTGGCAGTGCCATCCTTAGGCTGCCGGGCTTAGGCTATGTAAGAAAGGTAGCAAGACAGTGAGAACACTATTACTGCTCTGTTTCAGTTCCTGTCTCAAGGCTCCTGCCTTGAGTTCTTGCTCTGGCTTCCCTCCATAATGTACAGTAAACTGTAATCCAAATATAGTCTTTCTTCACCTTGCTTTTGAGTATGGTGTTTATTACAGCAACAAGAGAGCAAAGCAGGACACCCACAGAGAGGCTGCCTCAATTTACCAGTTCTGTAGTAGGTAATCTAATCCCCTTCCTTTGTTTCACATCCACACCTTACACACACACACACACACACACACACACACACACACACGCTCACACATACATACACACATGCACACACAAACACACACAGATGCAGACAGCCATACACACACATGAGAACACTTGCACACACATGTGTGCACACACAAACACAGATGCACATACTCATACACACACATACATACACACGGGGACACAGTCACACATGTACAAACATTCACATACACTTTTCGTTTCAGTATGTGGTATCTACTCTTTGATAATTTCACGCTTGTATACAATGGATTTTTGATACCTCTCACCCCCAACCTCTGTCCCATCCCCCTGACATTCCAGAATGATCCCTCTTACCCTTTCATGCCTCTTTTGTTTTATAACCCATTGAAGTCCTTCTGTGCTGCCTACTGGAATGTCAACTTCTCTTCTTGACTCGACCCTGTGAGAGCAATGCCAGCCTCAGTGAGCTCATGAACAACAGCAGCCATGGTCACAACAGCGCACCCAGAAGGCAGCATCTCACCTTATCCATCCTGCCCTCCAGCCCCTATGTTCCCCCGGGGAAGAAACATTCTCTTTCTTTGGGGGCAGTTACCTTGCTCTGAGAGTTTCTACATTTATTTGGTTATTGATTTCATCTAGTGTCTTTATCCACAAGATGCACAAACCCCCAGTGGCAAATGTCCATTTCATTGGTGAGAATGTCCATTTCATTGTGTGTCTGTGGTAAGGTGGGTCCTCTGTGAGTGAGGCATACATGAGAGCTTGCGCTCCAAAGCTGAAGCGAAGAGGAAACGTAACATCTCCACGTCAGTGTTTCTGCATGCAGCCTTTCTACACAAAGGACACTTTCCAGTCTGGGCCGTTCTTTTCTGTCAGTGAACTTTGCAGTTGTGACTGCTTCTGCAGATGGGTTTTAAATTACAAACCTGACTAAGAGGTAGGAGCGGCACTGATGGCCAGCCTTTGCCAATGTCCTTTAAACGTTCATTTTTGACACTGGAGCAGTGATTCAGCGGGGGCACCCCACAGAAATCACATTAATTGTCAAGATAGTTTTGTCACTGGATGGGCTTTGTCAGGCCTTGGGGAAGCTTGGATTGTTTGTGAAGGCCGGCTCAGCAGGAGGACGAGGACCAAAGAGGGCTTTTAAAAGAGAGCTTGTGTTGCATCAGGGTGTGAGTGTTCTGCCCACACAGATGCGGTTTCAGAAAACTCATTTGACTCTTGCTCTAAGATCCCTCTAAGATCCGAGTGTTTACTCAGACACAGCGCAGATTTGTGCAACTATGTCTTGTCACTAATCAGTTAACTGGAGGTATCTTTTTTTGTTGTTGTTGTTTTGGTTTTTTTTTTTGTTTGTTTGTTTGTTTTTTTTTTTGTAATAACTTGAGTTTTGGGAGGTTTTTTTTTTTTTCATAGAGGTAGATTTAAAGAGTCATCAATTAGAATAATCATATCTTTATTTCCATATGTAATTTTCTTTTTTTTTTTACATCTTATGAATCTAGCATATTCTACCCTTCACAAACACACTCAACATTATTTTATTTTTTTACATATTCACGTTACATCCCACTCACTGCCCCTTCCCAGATACCTCTTCCCACAATCCTTCCCCCAACCACAACCCCTTCTCCTCAAACCTGTTTTAAGAATGTTCCTAGTTTTGGTCAGTCTGTATCCTGACAAAAACCATCCCGGCTACAGGGAGACTCATTTTCCATCTGTGGCAGGTGTTTGCTAATTTTTTTTTTTTTTAAATTTTTAGTTTGTCATCATGTTCATTATAAGGGAGGGTATCACAAAATTCTTGTAGTTAATGAATATGTTTTAATCCAGCATTATACTTCAAACGCTGCATGCACTGGCTGATGTCCTTGTAATCAGAGGGCAGCGTGCTTGATGTGTTGCTACTCTTGATGTGCCCTAAAGTTTTTGAAATTACCATTCCCTCCCCCATGCCAGAGTGGGCACATGGGCAAGGCAGACCAATAAGGAATTTTGGGCATATGTGATTTGTCTCAAGAACATGCAATGAAGCCTGGTAAATGGATATCACAACTTCGCAGGATTGGTTGGTAGAAACATCTAGAAAGAAGATAAAAAATCCCTGGATACACTGAGGACATCCTATGTAAGGGTATAACCGGAGTGTTCATAGTTGGGTGGGAGGCAGCCTGTTCCCCAGTAGAGAGCAAAGCTGAAGGCAGAGGGAGAGAGGGAATCCGGAGAGCAGGACCTGGGAAGCCTGCTGAGCAGATTAGCATCCTAAACCCTGCTGTGCCAAAGTCCAGGCATGCTCTCAGTCTGTTTAACCTCTTCCACAAAGATGGACTCACAAAGCCCAAGACAGTGATCTAATGCTTCAAGTCTTACAACGTTTAGTCTTGACATTCATTTTTTCACCCAAAACCTCAAAGACTTAAGCTTAATTACAAGTTTTGTGTGAATGATTTATGAGTGTGCATTCCTATTAGCCAATTCTAAAGTGATTCTCTGAGTCACATTGATCAGCACTGCCGTGAGCATCTTTTTCCAAGACTCAATAAAGTCACTTTTAGATAAGTTCAAACCCCAAAGAGCAAAAGGAGCAAAAACAAAGCAACAATAAAAACCCTTCATATTTACAATACTTCCAAACCTAGCTCGGGAGGGGAGGTGGGTCGCCACATAATCCATTCCATTTCCATTTCAAAAGACATTGTCACTGATCAAAGGACACTGTGAATAGAACATTTCCGTAAAATGAATTCTGACAACGTTCTGTCAAACTCGTATCTTACTTTAGCTTTCCATTTGGAGGGGAAAATGGAGGTGGCCAGAAAAGATAAATAAAACAGATACTGGGGATGTCGGAGGCTGCCGCTTGGTCTGATTTGTAGAATTTCTGCAGTTTTCTAACCCTGGGGGTTTTAGTCCAGATGGTGGAGCACAGCTTCGGAGCCCAGGGCATCTCTGAACATACTCTTCCATTTTGCCAGGATATTGGCCATCATAAAGAAATGCTCTCTTTGGCTGCCACTGGTTCAATTTCAGGAAGGTCAAGCTTGGGAACCTCATGCTTTGAGAATAATTTACCGATGAAACTGGGATGCAGAAGTGCTCTTAGATAAATCTCCCAGAATCCCATGTGCTATATTCTGGAGACCAGAAGGGAATCGAGGTTAGTAATTGTCCAACTGCTCACATCATTAGTACAGGTGTCGTGCTCTGCTGACCTTAAACAAGAGAGAACACTTGAAGTTTGTGGCATATCCATATTTAGGCATTTAAAATCATTCTCGTTTAGGGGTGAAGCTCAGTTGGTATGAAGCACTGGGTTTAGTTCCCAACACCAGATAGCAGTGGGTGTGATGGAACTCATGTCTGTAATCCAAGCAGCTGGGAAATAAAGGCAGAAGGATCAGATGTTCAAGTTCAGCTGCAGAGATTTGAGGCCAGCCTGGGCTACTTGAGGCCCTGATTAAACAACAACAACAACAGCATATTACATCATCTTATTTCATATGCATGAGCGTCTGCATATATGCACTCATTTAAACATGTTCATGCCCATCCCATCATGCACACCCTGTCACACACACTAAACAGTTCCTGACTGCCTGTGCGGGGCCACCTGAGAGGCTCTGCTGGTAAGTCAGCTGTCCTATTTCGGAAGCCTATACAAACCTGTCTCAGTAATAAAAAATTTTGGCTGATTTGAGACCTGGCTCACAGGGTGACCGCTCCTGCTAAGGACGAATGATGAACATGAATCAAACACAAATGTGCAGTGAACCAGATGTAATTTTAATTTTTCAATAGTTTACCCCTGACCCTGTGTCAGTGGCATAGATTACTCATGGCTACGCTAATAAATGCTAAGTATTAGTTGTATGGCACAGAGTCTATATTGTTTAAGTCAATTTATTGACTTAAATACTCATCTCTTCGACTCATGCTTACTGAAAAATTCATAGCTTCTGGTCTCTGAGGTAAAAAATCAAAAAATGTGAAGAATTCATTACAACAATGACCCTAAACCTTAACTTACCCTGAGGTGATATGTTCTAATGGATCCCGACTGAAGCACAGAAATCATCTACTTATTGGATTACTTAATACTTTGCTTATCTAAAGCTAGACTTGATCCAGGAGGAATATTATTAGGAGTTTCTAATAAAAAGAACAGACACTTTGCAGAATGTGTTGCTTGTGTACCCCTTTTCCTTTCCTATAACTCCATAGGTATCAGCTATCTAATGCTGTGTAAGGAAGGAGTCTAAACGTCCCTGCTTGCCACCATGAACAAGTGCTATCGCATGTTTTCTCTGCATGAAGAATTGTGGAAGAACTCAGTTGGCTGTTTCTGTTTCCTGGTGTCTCCTGAGGCAGCCTTCAAGATATGGTCTGTGGCTACAAAATTGTGGAGGTTCAATGGGATGAAAACATGCTTCCAAGTTCATACAACATGTGTCAGGTTCTTTTGTCTGTTACCCAGAATCATCTGTCCCCAGCCATGTACCACTCAAGAATGCTGCAGGAAACTGGGTTCTACCAGGGTGAGGACTCTGGGGAAAATAACAAGCTAGAAGACACATTCCACCCATGATTTCGTCTCTGAAGTGACATCCCACACTCCCAAGGGGTTTGCCTATGAGTGTGTTTGCATCTGGGGATCACCGAACCATTTTTAACGCCGAGTACTCAATGTAATAAAATACAACGGTCGCATATGAGCCACGGAGATACATTTTATTTATTAGCCACAGGAAGTAGTCATTTCTTACCATTTCCCAACTTGGCTTTGCTTATTTATTAAAAATGGACGCCCCCGTTTATCTCCCCCACTCTGTGCAGTGCAAGCATCTCATCAAGGAACCCTTGAACAAAGCCCAGCACAAGAGCCTTTCCCCAATCCACTCAACCCCACGAATCTTCCCTTCTGCCTCCCACTGGAAGGACCATGCATGACTGGAGTATTTATCCACCACTCATTTGCAGGAACAAGGACAAATTCACATCTCTAAGATGCAACAAGCCTAACTATTAAATGAGGAAAGCAGACAGGATGGGTTGTATGCACAGATTAAATAAGTATAAAATGACTCGATTGTCTGCTCAACAAATGATAAGTGATAACTTGTATTTACACTAAAATAATCACTCAGTGGAATTTAATGAGTCATCGCTGTTATGCAAAATGTGGAACCTGGAAAACACTGAAAACCTGTTTCGAAATTTAGCCCCCTTCTGCCCTACTTCCCTGCAAAGTACTTGTTCAATAAATACTCTGTATACAATGAAAAGCCAAACATTAAAACAAACAACAGAAATCCAAACCAGCACCACTGACAAAAAGGTGCTTGAAAAACTCTGGGGAAGATGTGACCAGGAACTAGAGACCAGAACCAGAAGCCATAGCGTGTTGGATAAACAAAGAAATACAATGTTGAGAAAGCATTTCATGCTTCAGGTGTAAACACCATGTGCAAAGGGAGACTGCACATCTCCCCCTGGGAATGTTCCCTGTGGGATGGAGAGAGAAGACACTGAAGAGAGACCAGCGTGGCACTGGAATTAATCTTAACTTGAAATGTATCCATGAAGCAAAACACAAGCAGACACAATGCACCATCTCTCTCATGTGGGCATTATCATTCAGATGGTATAAGAAAAAGCTGTGAAATGGGGATTTAGAAGAGAAAAGAAATTGTAAATTATGGTCTTGGTTTCTTCTTTACTATTTTCCTCTCTTTTTCTTGAACTCTCAACCTTTTGCCTCTCCCCATCTGAACTTCTACCTACGAAAAAACCCCATGCTTGTCCTAGAGAAAATACTGACAAATTCACATTCATCTTTGAAAACAATTTTCCTCCTTGTATTACCCGGTCAGGCTTGTCTGAGATCAAAACAAGACCTTGTGGTGCTCTGAAAATGAACTTGGTTAAGTTGTGTTGTTTCAACCCTGCTGCTCCTATAATGATCCCCGGGAAACTGGAGAGGCAAGGCATGGGCCGGAATTTTAAAGACGGTATCTCCTTGACCACATTTGTCTTGGCCCTGACTTGGGTGATGGGATGAGAGTCACCTTTTGATTACCCAAATATTTATTTCTCCTTACCCTCAGCAGGGCTGAGCTGTTGAAAATTAGTCTCAGGAGGAAAGAGAGACAAGAGATGTGTATTTCTACAAGCCCCACCAGGGAACTGCTTTAAAATGCAGAAAAAATACCCATTCTTGTTGATACTCGATGGTTTGTAAGCATAACACATTGTGTGTGTGTGTGTGTGTGTGTGTGTGTGTGTGTTTTGTAAGTCTGTGGGGTTTCCAACAGTCCCATGAGCAGCGGTAGCCACCATGAACATCCACAAGTTATTGTATTGCTGTCTGCTAGTAAGCTCTCATTAATGTTTTAAGACATTGAAATTAAATTAGTATAAAAAGACATTTGAATTAAAAGACAATGCATTTATTTTGTGCATAAGGGGTGCAGCATGCCACACAGTGAACATTTGGAAGTCAGAGGACAGCTTACTGGAGTTCGCTCTCTACTCACAGCTCTGGGTCCCAGGAACTGGACGTACACCATCAGGCTAACTGGCAAGTGCCTTTACCTGCTGAGACTTCTGGCCATCCCAAGTCTCTCTGTGATGATTTCCTTAATTGATTCAAGAATGTAACTGCCAATTTAGTCCCAGTATCCTTGGGCATAAAACCCAAAATTGACTCTTTGGATGGGAATCCTTGAGTAAGTTTCCCAATGCCTCTGGGCCTCATTTGTCTGCCTTGTAACATAGAAGGTTATGAGGATTACAGTTTTAGGCAGAAAAAATAACTGTGTCCATTCCATAGCAAAGATACAATCAACATGAGTTTCTATGGCTCTTGGTTACTGAAAACTATGAGCCATGTTGTGTGTCATCAATAAACACTTCCAACGGATTTCTCTTCAAGACCAGGATCCAATGGCAGAATTGAAGATTCCTAATGGAAAAATAAGTATTAATCCAGGGGATAATGAGATATCTCAGTGATGAGATCGAGCTTACCATCAAGCCTGACCTTCCAGAACCTACTAAACTACAAAGAAGAACGTGATTCCTACAAATTGTCTCTGACCCTGACTCTCAATCCCTACACAAATAAACGAGCAAATGAAGGGATATATGAACAAACACAATAATAATAAATAAATGCTATTTTAGTACTTACAACTGTTTATTTGGTGTCCATTTTGATACAAATTGAGATCTTTCTACCATTTTTTTTTTGTAATGGTGATTTCTTTTTTATACCACTATCTCAACTTTTATAGATTTCCTTTCCCTCCTGCTTTTTAAAATACTTTCCCCAAAATGTAATAATATTCTTTATGTTACTATTCCTAAATTGTTTTCCTCTCTTTCCCCCCTTATCTTATTGGGGTTTTTCCGTAGCCTATTTTTGCCAGGATACTTGAGGGCATTTGTTTGAACTCTGTCCATAGCTCTGCAAGACACAGATCATTGTTCATGGCATGGCTTCACTCTTATGTGTTATTGTTTCATATTGAGCTTCTTCGGAGTAATTTATGTGTGGTTGTTTTCAAAATTCCTTTAACAAAAGCCTGTCTGTCTGTAGTAAAAGTTCCAGGTTTTGTTTATGGAAACTCAATGCTATTTTACTTTTTTCTAGAACCACAGGGTTCCTGGTGACAGCCTCTGTCCTGGGTCTCTGGTGACAGCCTGTATCCTAGGACTCTGGTCTCTGGTGGCAGCTTCTATCTGGGGTCTTTGGTCTCTGGTGACAGCCTCTATCCTGGGTCTCTGGTCCCTGATGAAACCCTCCTTCCTGGATCTCTAGTCCCTGGTGAAACCCTCTTTCCTGGGTCTCTGGTCCCTGATGACAGCCTTTGTCCTGGGTCTCTGGTCCTTGGTGACAGCCTCTGTCCTGGGTCTCTGGTCCTTGGTGACAGCCTTTGTCCTGGGTCTCTGGTCCCTGGTCTCTGGTCTCTGGTCTCTAGTCTCTGGTGACAGCCTCTGTCCTGGGTCTCTAGACTCTAGTGACAACATCTGTCCTGGGCCTGTGGTTCCTGGTGACAGCATCTATCCTGGGCCTCTGGCCTCTGGTGACAACCTCTGTCCTGGGTCTCTAGTCTCTGGTGACAGCCTGTGTCCTGGGTCTCTGGTCCTTGGTGACAGATTGTGTACTGGGTCTCTGGTCTCTGGTGACAGCCTCTGTCTTGGGTCTCAGCCTCTGCTGTCCTTGGTCTTTGAAGACTCACCTGCAGGAGAAACCTTAGAAGTCTTTCTTTCCTTGTTTATTGCCCTCCTGCAGTGGATGCCCCTCCAGTCCTCCTTGCATCCCCAGGCTGCTCACTGTCCCCTGACACTTATTTGACTTTCATTAACTCCACCACACAATCATTAGGTCTCACAGGGGTTCTCCACAGGAAGTTCCATCTCTTTGTTCTGACAGGACTCAGTGGCCTAGCATGAGACACTCCTCTCTCCTCATCGCTCCACCTCCTGTCCCTAACTGCCACTTCTGGCCCGCATTTGGGATAATTCAGATGTCCCTACTCACCAATCACTATTTGTCCTCAAATGTCTTATCTGGTATTTAAGTATCCATTTATCTTAAATTTCAACTATTTTTAAAATAATTGTATTTTCTCCCTATATATACAAGAAGACCTTATATATAAGAAGACCTTATATATAAGAAGACCTTACAGCCAGGTCTTCTCTTTGTGAAGTGTCTATCTCTGTTCTACTGTGCCTATAGACCTTTTTATGGCAAATAGCTATTTTTATTATAGATTAGATTATTCTTTTATGACAAGTTCCTGGAACCCCATTCTGCTGTTTTCTAGGCATTGTGACATTTTCTCTTGAGCTTTGTTTCCTTCTATATTTCATGATCTTTGATTCTAAACTCATACATATTTGATCTTAAACTGGAAACTTTGAGCTTAAATCAAAGACAGGTTATAGGCTTTTTTTTTTTTTCAACAGAAGAGCTTACATTTGTTCTTAATTCATAACTGTAGGCTTGAGCCAGGGGGATGACCCAGCAGGCAAAGGCAGGGTGCTTGCAACCCAGATAAATGGTCTGGGTTTACTCTCAGGATCCACTCATTGAAAGGGCAACCAGTTCCGCATGCCATCCTCTGATGATCACACACATAATTCAGCATGTGTGCTGTGTTCACATATTGTCCGAGGTGCTACTCACATGGATTGTTCAAACCAAAACAAACCAAACAGAACCAATATAATGAACTCAGGAATCTTTGCTTGATTTTTGAATTTTGGATAGTTTTCAATTTTCACTATGCGTCAAAGGCCTTATAATCCCAGTCATGGCGGGTATATTCAGCTATTTTTTTCTTTGCCCTTTTGTAACTGTTCTTTGTGATTTTCCCCATTCCCACCTATGTTTTCTGTTCTGTGGAAGCGATTATCCCTACGAGGCTATGGTGGTGCCGCACTCTTGTCAGTCAGAATTTTTACTCATTGCATCTCCATGTGTTCTATTTTCAATTTCATGACTCGAAAATGAAAGAGACCACTGTGGCAGAACAGAAATGAATGTACCCATTGTACAGATAAAGGGTAGTAACAAGTCATATGCCAAAGGAGTGTCCCTCTGGGAATAGGCGTCTTAACTTAGAGTTACAGAGTACGAGAAACAGGTGTGGTGCTTACAGCTAAAATTCTCATCTGTCGTGCAGATGTGGATGATGTAGAGAAGATCCCCAGCTGCTGAGAACTATTTGCATGTAGGAGAATTCTGCAGACCAACGTCTGGGGTTGATCCCCCTCCAGCATTTAAGGCAAAGGAAGGCAAAGCTGCCAGATGTTCTCAGTGTCAGGGACCTAGCAATCCTGTAGTCTTACTTCCAGAACAATCTGATCTACTTGAAATTGCTAAGCAAATAAGACCAAGAGAAAGAGCTTGGAAAACGGAGTGACTGTAGCTGCAGAAAAGTCACACCCAGGGCCTCACCGTTGGAACTGGACTTTCAGCAGGTCCAGTCTTCATTCAGCCCACCCGCCCACTCGCCCAGTGTTCATGACAAAACTCAACAGAGAAAACACGAGGAGACGAGGAAAACATGGTTGAGAAGCAGAATAGAAGAAAAAACACGTATAAGTAAGGCCCAGGTGCAATTTTAAAATTTTCAAACCCCATTTTTTTTTTTTTTTTTTGATTCTTTGAGACAGGGTTTTTCTGTGTAGCCCTGGCTGTCCTGGAACTCACTCTGTAGACCAAGCTGGCCTCAAACTCAGAAATCCACCTGCCTCTGCCTCCCAAGTGCTGGGATTAAAGGTGTGTGCCACCACTGCCCTGCCCAAACCCCATTTGTAATATGGGTTCTTGAATGCTTTAATCCCTTCTGACCCACCCCCCACCAGAGGTAGTGGAAACAAAAGGTTGTTAGGATACAGGGGAAATGGACCTGTTTAGAAACTGTTCTTTGGAGCAAATCCCTTCTGCATTATCAGGAAATCAGCAGTTCGGTTTATAGGAGTCAGCTGAGGAGCTGGGTCCCCTGGCAAATACTTCACGGATATGTCAGCAGTCCGGTTCAGTAGTGTTGGGTAGCAAACATGAATCAGCACCAGTGCCATGACCTAGCAGAAAGAGCCAGGACTCAGCCAAATGGGCATGAGCCATCAGGAGCAACCAACCAGGACCACCAGGGATGCCAGAAGTTCTTGGCTGTGCTTCTCCCAGTGAAGATTTGAAACCAATGCAAAGCTAGCTATGCAAGTCCCTGTCACTGTCTGTTGAGTCCTATTGATACTCCCTCCAAACACCATGTGGCCCCCATGGGTCTTGCCTCAGCCTTAGCATAATTCTACCACCATGTGACTCTTACAATGTAAGGTGAACCAGTACATGCATGTTGTTAGCAAAGAAGCCTTCATCATGTGTCCTTTCACCTGTGTCCACTTCAGAGAAATGTTCTTTCAAATGTCTGCTTTAACAAAACATCCTTTAACCTGCGTCTGCTTCAGGAAAACATTCTTTCACGTCTTTACACTAGCAAAACACCATCTGACACAACTGACTTTTCAAAAAAACCAAAGTTTCCACTTTACCAGGGGCTTGCTTCATTTCTAAGTTTTTGTTTAGGGGGCTGGCTTATCAGATTCAGCCAGCATATGCTTGTCGGACAGGCATAAAGCAGGTGGAGGCCCATCCCACTGGGCATCATTGATCTTACTTTACTGTTATGATTTCAAGAAACCTATATAATTTACAATGCTCTTAAGCATCTGGGCTTTGCCCCTCAAACATACTTTGATGAAACGTTGGCTGGATGAACTAGTGCAAGGAAATCTGTCTATCTGTGCTTCGGCTCCAATCCTCTTATCAGATGCCAAAAGGACAAGCATCCTTTTGTGACTGCAGCATTTAAGGGAGACAGTTCCCTTATAAGATTGCCACACTGCCACCCCAAGCTCCAAGGAAGGCTATTCCATTCTGTGGAAGGCTAGTTTTTCTCTCCTCACAGAAGTAAAGCCGAGGATATGATGGTGAATGTGTCTTTTGTTTCTTGATCAAGTGTTTAAATCAGTGAAAAGAAACCAGAATAAACTTTCCTATGAGGAAGAAGTGAGAATGAGGTATGACTCAATGCCTTCACGACCCTGGTTGGAGCCACAGGTCATTATGTGTGATATGATTTTCTCCAGCTACTGAACCTTGATCTTTATAAAGATATAAAGAGCTGGGATTACTTAACAAGTTTCCTCTCCCAAACCATGGTCAATGGAAAGGAAAAATCTGAACATGATAAAAGAAAAAAACTTCAAGAAAAATCACATTTTTAAAGCTTTGTTTATTTTATGTGTATGTATGTATATGTGTGTATTTATATGTATGTATGTGTGCATGTTTGCATGTACATGTGTGTATAATGTGTACATGTGCATATGTGTGTATATTGTATGTGTGTGTGCATGTGTTCTTCTGTGTGGACATGTGTATGTATACATATCTGTGTATATGTGTGTGCATGCATGTTTGAGTGCATGTGTGTACATGTGTGTGCATGTGTATATAATGTGTGCATGTGTCTATGTGTATGTATATGTTTGCATGTGTGTGTGCATGCGTTGCATTCATGTTTGTCCATATGTGCATCTGTGTGGACCTGTGTATGTGTGTATATGTGTATGCATGTGTGAGTGCATGTTTGAATGCATGTGTGTGCATGTGAGTGTATGCCTGTGTGTGTATGTGTGTGTATGCACCACACATGTGTGGGTGCCCTTGGTTGCTGGAAATGGTTGTCAGATCCCCTGGACCTGGAGTTACAGGTGATCCTGAACCTCTTGATTCGGGTTCTGGGAACAAACATGGGTTCTCTCGAAGAGCAGGAAAGAACTAACTACTGAGGCATCTCTCCATCTCCAGAAAAACACATTATTTTTAGATGAAGGATTCACTAGTCTTCTTGTAGATTATTTTAGTCATTTTTCTGTCTTTAGTAAAATACTTGTTTCTGGCACCTTGTAGATTTTGTACACTTTGATCCATTAATGTCATTTTCTTCCCAGTGATATATAAATAAGAAGCAGAGCCTTTACAAATCATGACAATTTAAAATGATGTTTGTGTTGCGACTATACTGAACTTGAAGGGAAAGTCACACCATTCAGTGTACAGAGAAACCCTACGCCGGAAGGAAGTTAAGTTCTGAAGCTCAAACCTTAATAACCTAGTAAAATCTCCACTCTCAGCCTGAGATGTTAGTATTAAAGGGTTAATTTGTATCATATTATCTCCAAAGCTCCAAAAGAGAAAACCATTTTGAGATATTAAGTCAAATTTGTACAAATAATTATGGCCTTTATCAAACCTACCCCTTAATAGATGCCAGGAAATGTTTTCTTTCACATAGAGCATCCCATTTTTTATTCAAGATGATGACTAGGCGTATGTTGTAGTGGGAGCAGGAGCTGAGTCTCCAGGAAGAGAAACAATTCTAAATGTACAGCTGAGACTCAAGTCAGATTCCTCTTCTCTACCCCCCTTAAACCAGTGTTCAGAGTTTCTTCGTCTTGCCATTTAAAAACAAGAGAAAAAGGATGACTTTTTAAAAAGCAAACATGAGAGAAGGGTTTTTAAGTGAGTGTGGTAAAGGGGTCGTCATAATTGTTTGAAGGGTTTATGGTATGGCTTTACGGAAATGGATGCAATTTGAAGCGCAATTGTAAGAATCTGTGAGTAAAATCATGAAGAGAAATGGAAATGCAGCCCTCCACAGAAACTCCAGTTGTGCATAACCATGTCATGGGTAAATGCCCATCTGATAAAGAGGTTTTAATTAAACTCTGCAATTTATTATCCATTATACTTCGAGAAACTGAAAAGGATATAATCTAAGATGCTCTCTCTGTGAAAGAGGATTGTGTAACATAAATTCGAAGCGCCATGTGTTTTCAAGCGAGAAACTGCCCCTACTAATAAAGTGTAGGAGAGAAAATAATTAATTTTCATAATCTTTAAACACTTAGTATACTTGTCCAGATACTTCCTTCTGTGCAGAATTTGGCCTTGTTTGGGGTTGAAAGAGAACTTCATGTAGAAGTAACCTTTATTTGCCTGAATTACTGGTCATCTCTGAAGCTCACTGCCTCTGTCTGCTAACCTAGGCTGAGTCCTGTACGCATCTAGCCCCCGTACAATCTATGTCTAGAATGTTTTCAGCCTCTGAACTTGAAGGGAGTGAACTTGCAGCTGAATGAGCTCACACCTTATAAGCTCTTTCTGAGCTCTGGCTGGCTGGTCAAATCAACTGTTCTGGCTCAAAACTCCTCTCCACACTAAACTGATTCAATCTGGCTTCTCTCTGTCTTCTGAATTACTCTGCTTGGCCTCATACCAACTCTGGCAATCTGTTCTAATCTTCTTTCTCCTTCTCATTCTCTGGCTCATTCTGTCTTCACCTGTGTCTAGCTTGTTCTCTCTCCAACCTGTCTCTGTAAAACTCTCCTCTCTCTGCATTGCCCCTCAGCTAGCTTCCCTTTCCTCTCTCTTCTCAAGAGAGTCGGGCAGATCCTATTCAGTCAAATCTGTGTCTGATTTGTCACTTTGCCGGCCACTCAATTAGACATCACTTTCAAACATGAGCGCCTCCTTCTACAAGCTAACTTTACCTTTATCGTTTGGGATTAAAGGTGTGTACTAGAGCATGTCTGTATTCCAGCCAGGGGGAATAAAGACGTGTGCTAAGGCCGGGCCACGCCACAACTAGAAACAGGTTTTTCCCAATAAACAGATCAAATATCCTGCAATCACCTCATGATGACAATTTATTCAAAGGGAAAAGTTTTGAATTAAATATAAACTGGGGGACAGGTTCAGTGATAGATAGTCACCCTGTCTTTGAGAGAGCTGCACATCCTTCATGGGTAGTAGTATGTTTATAAATGCTTCTCATACATGTATTGTTCACATACTTCACAGATTGAACCACGTAGTCATAGGACTGGAGAGATGAACCAGCAGGTAAGAGCATGTGCAGCTCTTGTAGAAAACCGGGGTTCAGTTTCTAGCACCCCAAATCTTGTGGGTTACAACTGCCTGTAACCCCAGCTCTTGGGGATACAATATTCTCCTCTAGTCTTTCCAGGTTCTGTATTTATATGCACAAATCACCACACATGCCTACCTGTATCCTTGTAATTAAACATGTAGGAAAATCATTAATATATATTTACATACACTCATTAAAGCCTTTTTGGTTGCCTCAGCTTCAACCATATTTATATTGTTATTCAGTTTTAACTGTCTATAGTTATTAAAATAAACACCAGGTGACAAAAAACCCAAATCAAACCAACCAAACAAACAAAAAACACCCCCAAACAAGACAAAACAAAGCAAAACTAACAACAACAATAAACAAAACAAAACAAAACAGCAGCAGAAATAAAATATATAAGGATCCTTGGAAGAAAACAATTGTTGAAATCCGTTCTTCTGATTGTTCCTTCTTCTAACCCTCTTCATAAAGAAAAATTCTGGTAATAATTTGTTGAGGTTAATCTCAAGATCAATGTCTCAGGACCATGTGGCATTAGGTGTGTGTTTCTAATTATCTATTTCATTACTTTTTAATATGTATAAACTAGGCTCCAGTCATACATTATTGCAAACTTTGCTCTTTTCACCTGCACAATTCCCACATAAATGTACTTGCTTTTTAAAATTCTGATAAGATGCTAGCAATATAAACTCTGTTTCACATATCTTTTGGCAATGAATATTCTATTTTAAATAATTGTATTTGCTATCAAAACAATACTGTAATTAATAATCTCAAGCAATGAATTGTTGAGTGATAAGAAGTGGGCATTTGGAATTTAAATCACTGTGCCAACAGCTTGTCCTTCTAAAGGGATGGACTTAGTACACCACCTAAGAATCTGTCCCCAAACCCAGACAAATGAAGAGAGAGCAACACTGGTTTAATGATTCAATTATTTCATCAAATTAAGTTCTTGTGTTACAAATCCTTTAAATATTCAAAGGAGATTTTTTCCAAATAACTAGGTAATTTTATTTTTCCATTTGTTTGTGGATATGTGCTTGCACATGTTTGCTCATGTGTGTGTGTGTGTGTGTGTGTGTGTGTGTGTGTGTGTGTGTGTCTGTGACACATACACAGGCTTGCACATCTTTGGGTTCCACACTAGTTTTCTCTTTCTACCATGTCAGTCTCAGGGATTGAACTCAGGTCCTCAGGCTTGGTGGCAAGCACTTTTACCCACTGAGCCAACTTGTCATCCCCCAAAAGGTAGTTTCAAGTGTACAAATTAAATAAAATTGTGAGATAGTACTTTTGATACAGTATTTTTCCCCTTTTAGGGCTCATGAATAGTGAACATAGATAATAAGCATGATTAATCAGCATCCAATTTTGTAAAAAAAAATAGTTAATTAGAGAAAAGGTGTTTTAAAAACTATTTTAAACATGTTGTTAAGATAATAAAAACACATCAGCTCATTAAATGAGGAACATGCTAAAATGTATGTAAACTATTCATAATCTTGTGGTGTTTTTTTTTTAAGCTTATATTCTTCAAGAAGGAATCGCTATTTCACAATTTCATATATATTTCTCTTCTATGGGTCACACTTAATTTCTGACTTCCATGCATAGCCAGACAGACACAGATAAAAACATGTAGCATGCATATATAAGTGACCATACTAACATACACACAAACACACACTCTAAACTTTCCAATTACACAAATTAAAGGCCCCATTCAAAGCTAGATCTGTTTTCTGTTTTGGATCATGATTTTGAAGTGTGTTTACTTATTCTTTTCCCTTTGGTTGGTGCAAACACCCAAACCCTTTAAGAGCATCTTAGGATTGTAAATGCAACTCGTGCAATGTGGAGGAAAACTGTATAGCTTCTGGGTGTTCTCAGTGGACTTGTGTGTCTTCTCTTCAGCCCTGTTTTAGGAAACCATTTTTTTTCTTCCTCTGTCTCTACTGAAGGCTCATCAGAAGCTTTAGGGAGTTTTTAAAAGAAAAGGATGTTTGTGAAACCCGAATTCTGGAAGGTATGGCTTGTCAGTGAATGTGGCTGTTTACCTGCCCTCTAAGACAACAATGATCCTGTAGAAGGCCGCTCCTGCCTCTCAGTTCTCATCCCTTCTCTTTACCCTCATGATGGTATAGATACACCATAGAAAGAAATCCCAAAGCCTTTATGTAGGTGGTGGGTCTGATGCTAAGGTCCTGTTCCCCAGTTGGTTCATGATCAATCAATAAAGATCCCAGGGGCTAATTGCTGGGCAGAGGGCAAAAGGCAGTTCAGTCCCCCCTCACCACTACCCCCAGCATAGAGGCTATGAGATGCAGGAGGAAGAGAAATAGATTCTCCATGTTTAAGAGGAAGGAGCCACCAGTCATGTGAGATGTAGGGTGGAGTGGCCATAGGTCACTTCTCTGACTGTCCCTGGGGTAGCAGGTGGAATATTAGAAACACAATTAAGCTGAGGGCAGATTTAGGGGACTGAACAAGGAGAAGGTAACTGAGCAGCTAAAGTTGAGGACAGATTTAGGATGCTGAGCTAGGACTGAAAGAAGGGCGTGAGATAGCCGAGGAAGGCTTAGAAGAGCCTGGCAATCATGCCAATAAGGCAGGTTGAAATTGAGCTATGTGTGTGTCTGTTTTTCATCCTCAGATCCAATATTCTGTGGGCAGGGACTGGTATGTGGTCCTCTCGGAGCTTAAAGTGGGGTAATAGGAAGTAAACACTACAGCTTTATGTTTATATCCCCACTGTTCTGTACAGCTGGAAGTTTGCAATAATAGTTTCACAATTGCATGCATCTTCCCAAAATACAACTATTTAGTTTCCGTGAAAAGTCTTTTGTGTTTTTTTCCTATAGAACATTCTGTCCTGCAGAAACAGACTCCAGAAACTTCTGTATGCTTTCCATTGTAAGCTCCTGGCTGACCAACTGCATTTCTTAACGTTTGTGCTAATACATCAGCCTCCAATGAGAGAAGGAATGAATGCTGATTATATTATTTTTAATGGACAGTTGCCATCTAAATTTGTGAGTTGAGACCATAGTTAGACAGGGGTCAGGAACTCGTGGTTAATAGTAAAATGTTGCTATAAGTAGATAACAATCTCTGTGTATATAAAGACTGGAAAGGGAGTTTATATACTCAGGGAGATGCTATGGGGACTGTGGAACTTGGGGGTAGAAGATGTGGGTCACATGATTTCCACATCTAGCTGCTATGTAAATGCCAGAAGTCATCAAAGAAAGAGACAGGAGAAAAACTAAGTAAATAATTCCCATGAAGCTTCTTTTTTCCTGGCAATCCTTCAATGCTATGTAACCTCAGAGGAGGTCCCTGTGAGTCTTATAGGTTTCTAGTGAGCTTTTGTAATGGGAGATTTATATATATATATATATATATATATATATATATATATATATTTATAATCCTGAGTCTCTCTGGTTCCCTGCAGAAAATGGCCATATAGAAATGATAGAACACTGTCAGTCCACTGCTGTCCAGGAAGAAGTCCAGGTCACAGCAGGTGGAGCAGAGGAGCCCCGAGTGGTTCTTATCTAACCTACCACCATGCTGGACAATGCAAGCCACCTTTTTCTGAGATTGTCTCTCAGCAGTGCACGAATGCGCATGGTTGAAGTTGTTAGGTCAACTGCTACCCAATAACAACTCCCTTTAATTGATTTGTAATCCGATTGGAAATCAAACCAACCCTTCCACAGGAATTTTTGGTACTCTGGAAAATGATTTTAGTTTTTCTCAATTACTGTACCTGAAAGAACAGATCTGAGAACACCTGAGTGTGAGAAACGAGAGCCTGGGCATGCCCTGCACAGTTTGCATTCAAGTTACTTCCAATTGCATTTACAAAGCTGAGCTTCCACACAAAAGGTAGAGGAAGGGTTAGAGGACATAAAACATGAAAAGTTTTCAATTTCAAAACGCATCATAAATCATAGCCTACACTAAGCAGTTCATTCAACAAATATATTGAATAACTCCAAATGTGCTATAATGTTTTCTTCTATTTATTTGCTTCAGACAGTTTTAGTACAGTATACTTTGCCAATGGACATTTTAAAGGTGTATGTCACGAAGTTTTGATATAGGTTTATTGTGTATTGATTACCATATTCAAACTAGCATCCAACCACTATGTATCAAACACAACCATGACTTTGGGGTATAGTGAGAACACTGAAGATCAAATCTCTCAGCAAATTTTTACTGTATAATATAGCATTGTGATATTAATCATTATTATATCATTATTAGTATTAATTCTACAGTACTTTTTATCCTTTAGATGGAGTTTTTAGCTTTTGACACTAACTCTTCTTCCTTCCACCTCAGGCCCCGTGTGTGATAGTGTATAATATTTGTATTTCTGGGCTCAGCTATTTTCATTTAACATTGAGTTTCCTGGTGACAACTGTGTATTTCCAAATGTTTACAAACACATTTATCTACCCACTTATGAAAAGTCTAGCATCCTAACACCTCACACTGAAAGACCCCCAAGAGGGGAGACCATCACTCAAGTCTCGGGATGTCACAGCCACCCAATAATTCACAAGACACCAATCTAGATGCAATCATCAAGAGGTATATTTCGGGATCAACTGGCTGATGGTCAATCCATAACCCATGCAGGAGCAGAGGAATTGACTAGACAGCCTGGCTAGGGGAACCCACAAACGGGGAGGGGGGGTAAAGGGGGTAAGGAAACATAACATAAAAACAGTGGAAAGTCCCAAAAAGTCCCAACCCGTAATTCAGTCAGGGTCATGTGGAAAACATCCTGTACACTCATCTTTTGCAAGAATGTAACCTTGCCCAACCATCCATGCTTTGGGCCTTCCCCCCACCCAAAGGTGGGTTCTCTTCCCTGAGGTCTGAGGAATGTTAATCAGCCTCTCCCTTCCTCTCCTGAATGTTAATCCAGCAAGTGTCCTCTGACTCAGGGATAATGTACCCCTCCTGGAATGTAGAATGTATCCCAGGGCAGTGAAGACCTAAAATCTCACATTTAGTTCTGCTTTCTTTGTGGAACTAGTGAACCGGCTGGCCTGAATTTATTTGCTCAGGTGTAGGGATCATAAAAGTTTTCTATACTTTTCATAAATTTTCTATGCCTTTTAACACATGTTAGAATGGCTCTTATCAAAAAGAAAGCAACGATGACTGACATTAGTAAGAATGTGAAGAAAGGAGAAGCCTAGGAACATACTGATGGGAACGTAAATGGCCCTGTAGACAGAAAAAAAATGACAATTCCTTAAAAACTCAACTTGAGTTGCCATATGGTGGTTATCCCATTTTGTGTGTAAATGGCTTCGTGGTTGTAATGCTCAGCCTAGGGTTTTTGACTTTGCAACCATGTGAAAGCGGTGATATTTAGTACAGACTATCTTGACCCTTGTTGTGGTTAAATGACACTGGGACAATGCACAATTTCTGCCATTGCTCCTGGTCAGCCAGGCTACCATGAACACAGATAAGCAACATCCTTTTATTACAGTGCTGGATCATTTAGGTTCTGATTTGCAGTCTCTTAAAATTGTAATAGGTTTGTTAGAGTATAATCTCACCACAAACCAAAGAACACCTGTGTATACGCCAAGACTGCCAGTGGAAATGTAATTAGTATCTCAAAGGGGTATTACCTCCTGCCCCAGTTATAGCATTTTTCATAATTGGAAACAACAGAAACATCATTTGGAGGACAAATGTGATATCTCGACTCAGTCTTTTACCCCTGCACATTCTGTAGGCAGGATAGATTGTGGGTCTAAGCTTTTGTGGTTGGGTTGGTGTCCCAATCCCTCCATGGAAAGTCTTACCTGGTTATGGGAAATAATGGTTTCCATCTTTCTATCTGCCATTGCTAGGAGTCTTAGCTAGGGTCACTCTTATAGAATCCTGGGAGTTTCCATTGTCCTAGCTGTCTAGCTTGTCCCAGAAATGCCCTCCATCCCCCACAATCCAGTTGTCTCTCCCAGTACTCTCTCCCTCTTTCCTCCCCCACCTCATTCCTCAGGTTCCCATCTCTATCCCTCCCTTAGCCAGTCCCCTCCCTGGATCCACTCCAGATGTTTAATCTCTTTCCCCTTCTCGGTGAGATTCCTAAATGTCCCCCTTTGTGCTCTTCTTGTGCCTTAGCTTTCTTCGGGTCTGGGTTTTGTAGCATGATTATCCAGCTATGTTCACAGCAGCTTCATTGGTAATAGCCAGAAACTGGAAACAACCTCGATGTCCCTCCACTAAAGAATGGATAAAGAGAATGTGGTTCATCCACACAATGGAGTATTACTCAGCCATGAGAAGCAATGACATCATGAAATTTGCAGGCAAATGGATGGAATTAGAAATGATCATTGTGAGTGAGGTAATCCAGACCCAGAAAGAAAAACATGGTAGGCACTCACAAGTGGATTTTAGCCATAAAGCACAGTTGCCCTGCTTATAGAGCCCACTGAGACCACATTACACAAACAGCTCTTATTGAGCTCTCACAGAGGAACCATTAGTGGAGCCCCAGCAGCCAGAGGCCGGGCCTAGACAGAAGTTAACAATCCCTGTGCCCTTAAGAGTTTAAATCTCAATGTGCCCACACCCCATGGAGCCTGCAAAGCTAGCAAGCTCTTGAGTGCTCCCCATAAATAAACTGTTGTTAGAAACTGGTGGGTTTGAGACTCAGGCTCTGGCAGCCCTAAGGAGATAAATTTGGCCAACTGTCCTTTATCAGTCAATTAGAGAAACAAATGATGGTGACAGTGGGGGATTTATTTCCTGTGGCCACATTGGGAACTGGTACAAAGGGCTCAAGGAGCCAGTGTTTCTGTCTTCCTGGTCCTGAAATGAGGGTGAGTTTCAAGTAGAGGGCTAGAGGCATGCATAGCGAAGGGGGGTACCTACTCTTCTCTCTGGTTGCTGTCAGTCATGGAGTCTGCTTCTCATCCATCCACGCGTTCCTATGATGCTCTTCCACCAAAAGAGCCTTGAAATCTCATGGAGTTCCTCGCTAGGGATCGCTTACATGGTCCTCATATGGACCAAGTGGTGGGAAACTCCTTCTGCCTACAGCTTACTCCCCATGGAATTCAAGCTGGAACATGACTAGGGAGATTTAGGCCATTCCTATGTTAAATATTTGATGTCTCAATATATATGAAATATATGTATGAAAACTAACAAATATCCCATATACAAATACTCTAAAAGACAACTAAAACCAGCAAATAATGTTAGTGGACAGAGTAAAATATGAAAAATTTAAAATCACAGGAAAGTGAAGAAGATATTATAAGTGGAAATGTTTATGTTTAACTTCAACTGAACTATCCATGATAATAACTCACACAAACATACAAGCACACACACACATAAATACACACACATACATACATGTACACACACATACACTCACACATGCACACACATACATGCATACATACAGACATACATACACACTAATAGTATAACAGAAGTTTCATTGTTGTTATTTGTTTGAAAATGTTAAAATTACAGGCACAAATTTTATGCCAACTGTCTTTCCTTCATTTTACTCAGAACACACTGAAATTAATAATTCAAAAAATGTGGATTTCCAGTTCATACAGTTAACACACACAGGACACACATAGGCCAGTGCTCTGTGTGTACCTCCCTGACACTGGAATACAGGTAGCACTGAGCACTGTGGGTGCAGTGAAAAGCTCAACTGGAATTCATATTTACCAAGAGATATTGTTTTCCACTGCTCATTGCCCTGGTAATTACACTATTGACTGAAAGCTTAGTTTAATTTGTATCAATTAATGCCCTCCCCCCAACCATTTCAATATACCTCTCTTAGCCTTCTGAATCAAAGCCTGTTTGAGAACACGTTAAGTGGGAGTGTACCCTTGGGCTTTGTCTGTTAAGTCTGTTGAAGTTGTGAGCTGTGTGTGAAGCAGGTCCTGCTGTGGGGTCCTGGCTCTGTGTGCGAGGGAGTCATTTCCCAGGGCTCTCACGATTCGTCCCTTTGCTGAGAACACGTTCATTTCCCCAGAATTTAACACATATCGGGAATACAAATTAATATTATGGTAGATATGCTTAGAATTAGAAACTACCTTTTTTTTCTATTAAGAACTGTGGATCTTTAAAACAATCTCTTTAGTTTGTTTAATTCCCCAGAAGCAAGGATTAAGTCAGGAAAAACATTGTCTTGGTATCATGGACAATTGAGTTGCTTGACAATCTCTTAAAGCCTTCATTTACATTGCAAAGGAATGCTGACACTTTATGAATGTAAAAAGGGAGGATTAGATTAGTTAGCTAATACCCCTGGCACTTTATAAGTTAGTAAGTGATAGATGAAGAATTTTATCTGTCCTCAAATCCAATAATATCCTGGTTTTTTCATATTATGCAAGATCCTTTAATTTATATACTTTAAAAATACTTATTTTCAATTCCATGCATATGAACGTTTCGCTACATATATGTAACGTGTGCATACAGTGCCTGTGGAGGCCAAAAGAAGGTTTGGATACCCTGGTAATGGGGCTACAAGCAGTTGTGAGCTGCTACATGGGTGGAGGAATTGAACCCACATTTCCTGAAAGAGCAGCTATGGCTCTTACCCACTGAGCCATCTCTGTAGCCCCTAGTCTGGAACACACACTTAAGCATCTATTCACAAAACAGGATGAAATCAAGCCTTTCAGGCAATGGGACAAACTAATAAGAATTTGTTCAACCTTGTTCAAAATCTGGAGAGTTCTACACTGAGGTCATAAAGTGAGAAGCAGCCCTGGAGGACACCCGCATCTAAGGCTATAGTTACAACAGGATTCCTGTTCACTGTCATTAGACAGGATGAACACAACATAGCCTTAATTGACTCGTGGTTGACTCTCATTTCATGGATAGAACCATCCCCCATGGGAGGAGTGGAGACAGGCCAAGGAGACTATAGATGGAAGGAACCCAAGAAGCCGCTCACTGAAAGGACATAAATGACCTCCTCTGAAGTCAAGGTATGTGCTCCATGAGGAACTTGCTCTTCCTGTGTTCTAACCTCTGACCATGTCTTTGATGTCCATTTGGAGACTACTTTAGGACCGAGTCATGAGAATAATTCCAAGCGCTCTCTCGTTGTTTTATACTCTTGCTCGTCAATCCTGTTCATTCACATTGAAGATGTATCTCAAACCAAAACCTCGATATTCCATCCAGAGGCCCCAAGCGACACGCATTTGTACTTAAACATTTTCATCCTAAGAGTCTGATCTATTCTCCTTTTAGTTTTCCAACCTAGAATTTCTTTCACTACCTAAATATACCTTTAATTTTCTAAATCTGTTCCTAACGCTGAACACCCATTACTATCCCTTATAGAGATTGTTTAGTACAATTTATTAATGTGTATCTTTTAAGTTCCTTGAAGACAGACTGGTATCTGAACTGATTTCTTCCACACAGCGCAATGTGAAATTCAGTAACGCCTAGTGGTCATTTGTCTCGTGAATGAAAGGATGGCAAACGTGTGTAGGTTGGTCTCGTGGCTTTTTATTGATGTGTATAAAACCCCCTTCCTCCCAGAGTTGCAAGGACCACCCTGGAGAGTCAGCAAGCATGCCTGTTTCACTTGTGTAGACCACATCGTCTTGCTGCCAGACTCGGAGATGTAATCTCCAGCACATACGTTGAGCTTCCAGGAGGCGTGGTTGTGCTGGTCATGCGGCTGCACTGTTCACTTTGGTAACTTTGTCCCTAGCTCAGCACTTCCTGCCTTTGCTCGGGGCTGCTAGCTCTGTACAAAAGCTATGCATTTCGGT
Organism: Arvicanthis niloticus; assembly: GCF_011762505.2. Lineage (NCBI taxonomy): Eukaryota > Metazoa > Chordata > Mammalia > Rodentia > Muridae > Arvicanthis > Arvicanthis niloticus. The sequence continues at coordinate 140,240,378 of NC_047659.1, forward strand.
GACTATAAAACATACAAACTGTTATGTATTTGGTTGTGAGCCTAGCCTTTAATGGCTGAGAAAAGACAGTTATGCTACAGTCCACAGATCCAGAGAGGCTAAATAATAAGGAGGGCTTGAGTGAGGGGCAGGCCACAGGGATCTCCCTGGGAAGGGGACTGGGGGCAGGTGGGATTGAGAACAGAAAGAGTCAGATCACGAGGAGGGAGGGAGAAAATACGGGAGAAACTAGCAGTAGCATCATAAAAGAAACCAAAGAGAGAGGGACTTCATCCAGCAACCGATGGGAGCAGATGTAGAGTCCCACAGTCAAACGTTTGGCAGAACTTGGGGAGTCTTTTGGAGGTTGGGGAGGAAAGGTTGAAGGAAGCAAAGTGTTCAGGGAAACACTAAGAGAACACGGCCCACAGAATCAACTCACTAGGTCTCCTGGGAATTTGCAGAGATCGGCGAGCTGGTAGGGGTCTGACCTCATTACTTTGCATATATGTTATGGCTGAGTAGCTAGGTGTTCTTATAGAAATCCTAACAGTGGGAGCAAGGGCTGTCCCTGACTCTTTTGCTTACTTATGGGAGGGACCTTTCCCTCCTACCTGGATGCTTGTCCAGCCTTGATGTGATGGTATATGCTTGGTCTTATTTAGCTTGTTTTGCTGTGTTTAGTTGATGTTCTTAGAAGGCCTGCTCTTTTATGAGGAGAGGCAGAAGTGGGGTGGATCTAGGGGAGAGGAGAGGTGGAGGGGAGTCTGGGGTGAGAGGAGGGAGGGGGAATTGTGATCAGGATGTCATATATGAGAGGATGATGATGATGGTGATGATGATGATGATGGCAATTGTTTTTCAGATCTTTTTCTTCTTCCTATTTCCTGCAGAGCTTAGACATTTGTCCACAGGGAGCTGGGCCAGGGAACAGATCTGAGAAGAGCTACTCCTTTCTCGTAGTCACCCCTCTTTTGTAAACTGTGTTCTCCTTGGTGCTCCCTGATCGTGCCTTGCTACTTCTGCATGGGTCTGTTCTTTCTACGAGGGGCTGCATGCTTCCTTCCCGCTCCTCCACCTCACTCAGTATGATGGAGACAAACTTAGGAAGTATCGCTGACCTTTGTTTCACTGGAATTAGCCATTTAAATAAAGTGTAGGATGGAGCAGGAATCCTGAACAGGTGAGGCCCTGGCCAGCAGCATCGACATGGACATTTTCAGGCCCCATCCAGACCTTCAAGACAGAAACTGGACTGCAGATGGGTGGGGTTCAACCTCACGGCCATCCGAGTTTGAGCAGGTATGCATGCCTGATGCATTTCACCCATGCTACCGTTCAGAAGAACTTGCAACAGTGCTCCAGCCTCAGGGACAAGTATCAGCCTTTCTGCTTCGCTTCTGAGACATGGCCCTGTTATTCAATCTTTCTGAACTGCTTCTCCTCCCATGTAAGATGATGACAGCAAAGCTTCAGTTCAGTTTAACCCAGTGCACGGTCCTGCAGTCAGCCCTTTCCAATTGTGCTTGCTCTTCTGGGGCACTCCCTAGACCCTGCCACGTGTCTGTGCCACAGATGCTGGTGACAGAACGGATGTTCTAGTTGCTGTCCGTCAGAGACATTTGGAGAAATCATTGTTCCTCCATGAGGAATAGAGCCTGCCCCTTTCTTCTCTTTGGCTCTAATCATGGCACCAAAGAGCACTGTGACTTTTTGGTAAGGTAAAGGATTATAAGAATGAGTAATTATTTTTCATAAAAGTACAGGAAAGTTGATATTAAAGGCCTTGAAAGGAACACATCCCAGCACGTCGTACTTTTATATATTAAAGGGATGGATGGGTCCGGCACTAGAAAGAGCAATGATCCATCATGAGGCTTGGACTTTGATCAGAGTAAGGGCTCCTGGAATCTAGTTAGGCAACCATCCTTTATTTTCTTCTTCTTTCAATTTCACTCTTAAAAGTTGTCCAGATCAGGCCAGCCCTGTTCACCAGCTCTCAAGTACAAAGAGCTGACAATAGTACCTCAAGACAGCCCATCTTCTTCAAGCGCTTTGAAGGAAACTTTGGTGTTCAAAGCAGAGCTCTGAGCAGGTGGATTTTAATTCATAGTTAACAAAAGCCAAATGCCAGGCCATTAAAAAAAATTCTGTCAATGTGATGACAAGGGATGCTGAGCTTGGCTGCATGTGTGAGAAAAGACTGGAATGGTTAAAAAAAAAAAAAAAAGCAAATTGAACATGAAAACACCAATGCTTTGCAAAAGTGAAACAGAAATGAGCAAAGAATATAAAGTGGGTGGGGGAGGTTAATGGTTGCCATGGTAATTGTTTGTCTGTAGCTCAGACTGTAGACACCTCGGTGAAACTACTCGACAAAGTCCTTCCTGGGAGTTACCCATGATGCTCTTGATGCTACAGGCTTCCTTAGTATGCCTCAATATCCCTTCTGGGTATCATGGAGGCCTCACCATGGTTGTAGTTTCCTAAATAAGGATGAGGGAGATACCCTGATCTCCCACCAAGACCAGAGAGCAGTTTCTGAACTCCTTACTGTTTGCTGTGGAGTTTGAATGAGAAATATCCACCACCACCACCACCCCAGTCTTGGGATTTAAACACCTGGTCCTCAGTTGGTAGTGCTATTTGGAGATATTTAGGGCGTGCCTCTCTGGAGGAAGCTTGTCACTGGAGGTGGGCTTTGAAGTTGGACATTTTGTATTATTTCCAGGTCATTCTCTCTGCTTTGTGCTTAAGGTCGAGGGCGTAAACTCTGTTGGCTTTCTTCTCTGCAGCCATGGCTGCTGCTATACCGTCTATTCATGGTGGATTCATCCCCCTGGTATCATAAACTCCCCCAAAACCCTTCTTTCTCTAAATTGTCTTGATCATGGTATTTTGTCTCAGGACCAGAAAAGTAATTAATAAAACATTTGCTAAACAAACTTTCAGTGAGAGGTGGTGGGGTTTGGCTCAATGCATGGATGCCCCACCCCATCATAATGGGTGGTTTTCTTCCACTAAAAGCACACTATAGTGTGATTTTTTTTTTTTAAAGCCAGGATTTTAAAATACTGGATCTGAATTGACAGCACACCAGCAGCCCAGCAGCTCAGTCTTCTTCCCCACGTGGCTGTCAATTGCTGGGTTTTTTCTCCCTAATTACCCATCTGCTAGAGAGAAAAGTAACACCACATCATTTAGAAGAAATGCACCTGTTTATCGAAAGGCAAGAATAACCTAGTTTGCAAGGATCCTTGGCTCCCCAACCTGCCTCCACAGACTCAATATTGCTGCTGTTTTTGCAGGTGATCAAATGACTCCGACTCTAGACTTTCCAAATCTGTCTTTCATCCTTCATATATCATTCCCTGCATGTGCTTTACAGGATGAGAGGGGTACTTGGGACAGGGAAGCTAAAGAAAAATTCAGGAATTGTGTGGATAGGGAGAAATTTTTTAGAGGAGAGAGGACTGGAAAGTAAAGATGTCCACCATCCTAAATTCTTACAAGCATCTTTTAAGTGCTTCTCATCTTGCCTAGTGGGTTGGCGAGAGGTATCAACATTTGCATTTCAAGGTTAAGCGAAGTCTATTCCTGATGGCCAGTAACCAGTACAACTTAATGAGAAGTTCTAGGGGCTGGATTCACAACGTGTTTTCTGTGGTAGCCAGGCAGCAGAAGGCTTTGCATACAAAGTGTACAGCTTGTTAGGTGCGGCTTCTAATTAGCTGGGACCCAAAAAAACACTTGTGCTAATGATATTTTCATGCCAGGAGAGTTTTCGAAGTTCCATAACCAGTTGGTTTATTTTTTTTAATATAGCCAAAAGTTATGCACACCAATAGAATAGATAACAGGGGCCCAAACCCAAGAGCTGTATGTATTTTTTGTTTGTTTGTTTTTTAACATGCCTATATTCTCAGCACAAAACTATGAGATGGTTCATTCATTATCCATGATTGCTCAGTACATTACCACAAACTTTGCCTCAAGCCGACACCTATTTAGTCTCAATGTTCTGTGGGTCTGAAGTCCAGCACTACATGGGTCTTGCTGGATGAAAATGTAAAAGCTGGGGGTTTGTCTCTCCTAACTGGGTGGGGTAGAAATAAGGTATGATTCTATGCTTTCAGGATGTTTACGGAATCCAGCACCTTGTGGTTATGGGACTGGATTGCAGGTCCTATCCTGCATCTCAGTAGGGATGCTTTCCTTTCAGGAAGCATCTCTGGTACCTTCACAGATCACACCCCACCACTGAGTTCCTGGCAGTCAACACTTAATTTCTGCTCAGAATCGCTCTTGATTTTAAAGACCAGATTACTTAGGAGACATTTACTTATTCGAGGCAGAAACTTGCTACTCAGTCCAGTTTGGCATGACACTCAGTCTAGAGCTATGCTGGCTTCTACTCATGAGCCATCATTCTGCATCTGCCTCCCTCTTAGAAGAGGCAAAATGGCCATTCACTCCCACACCCATCAACCTCATTATTTAACATGCTTAGTGAGTTAAATATCTGATTTCTATGAAGTCCGTTTTGATACGTGGAATTTGCAGTTTCCAGGAATTAGAAAGTAGACTTCTATTGAAGGCTGTTATTCTTCCCACAAAAGGTAGGTAATATGTTCTTTTAAGTTTTTCTCCAGGAGGAAGAAAATGTTTTTCTTGCAGAAGGCCACAGTTAAGGGTGGTTTATTAGCCTGCTAGACACAGCACAGCTAATCGGTGGTTAAGCCTAGATTTAAAAGATGTTTGATTTCAGAAGCCAAGTTTTCAAGTACTCTACCATGCTACACATCAGTGCATATGACTGATACTGTTGGTGAGTGAGCTCTCTTGTGGGTCTGGTATTTTTCTATGGGCAGTTCAGACTGTGATTTACTGGATGCAATATTGTTAAGAGTATTCACTGAAAAGCTAATGTGTCACGCTCTAGAGATGCCACATAGGCCTTTGGCAGCTCTCTGTCTGGCTACTTTGGTCGAATTGTTTTTGAAACCCATAAACTGTTTTCAACATGGCTTTCTGGGCCTACATTGGCAGGTTTTACTGTTCTCATTGTGACACTTTTGCTTTATAGACATATATTTCCTTTGTCACAACTTTTTAGTAATGGGCACATTCTCATGCTATTTAACATTGAGTGTAACCAAGTGGCCTCCCATTGTCATGGGTAGTAAAATTAGCAGTACTGATGATTTACATATGCTTGCATAGTTTGCATTTTCTCTCATGTTATTATAAGCTCTCATGAAAAGATCTTGTAGCTACTCGACCTTAAATAATGAAGACATACAAATTAGTCTGACTGCAACCCGCGGACTAGATAGAGTTCAGCAAATGACAAGCCAGGCAAATGAGGCAACCCAGACAGACCTGAAAAATCCATGAGCAAGAAAACTATACTAATGTTGATTTTTGCAAACTAGTAAAACTTTACATGTAGTATAGCCTAGAAAATTGCAGGGAATCAAAACAGTATCTCTCAAAATATAGCTTCCACTAATAATTTCAGTGGTGTAAGAAGCATTGTACCTTGGAAGAAATCATATCTACTGCTTTATTCACAATTTCACACTGCCTAAGAATCTTTCTATAATAATAATAATAGTCTGTAAGGTTGACTTGGATATTTTGGTGACTGAAAAGCTCAGACAAGTTCTGTGGAGGTCAGTGGTGGAAAGCAGGAAGCAGCTAGTATTACGGGATGGAACTCTAGTCACGTGTCACATAATAGGTGGAGAAAGTACACAGGCAGCACATAGTGATAGAGAAGTGCACTATGTTTGAAAGGCTGGCTACATAACAAAATGGAGGACTCTGACACAAAGTTTAACTTGCAAGGAAGCTTATTTACATAGAAATGAATTAGATAGGTAGTTGATGGATATTCCCTGGCCAGTGTGTGTTTTCCTAAAGTGGGTAGGCCAGATGGATATATCCAATGCGCACTCCTTACCCAATCAGGACATGTTTTCTCATTCTTTAAGTTATAAGAGCAAAAGTCATTATGTCCTTAGGCTTTTCCTGTAACTAATCAGGCCAGTAGTGTACAGTTCCTGACACATTCCACAGTAGAGGAGCTAGAGTGGATGGTAACATGAAGGGGTTTTGGCCAATTGTCAAGGCCATGGTAATGACAAAAGACATCTGTAACACTTGTCTTCTGTAGTAATATCATGCTCGGGTCAGAAATACACCTTTATTAATCTCTTGTAGAACATGCATTGGAATCATTATCTGCTCATTACTTACTTAGGCAAGTTATTATTATGAAATTCAAGATGTGTCTTACATATAGGACTTGTAATGCCCCTGCCTCAGCCTACTGTGTGCTGGGATTGTAAATGTGAGCTAATAAAGCTGGTTTAATTTTATTCTTTAGCAAGTACAATTAATCTCTCTAACCTGGAGAATGATAAGATTCATCTAGTTTGATTATCATGAAGATCAAATTATAAAATGCACCACCATGTGTAGAGCATTGTAAGTGCCTGTGGAATGTTGGTCGGTAGACTCGGCTTTGGGAAGAAGGCGAACTCATTCACCTATTCATTAACACCTGACAAAGGTGTCATGGGGTTTATTTATTTAAAAAAAAGAATACTTGAAAAATTAAAATATTAAGGTGTTGTGGCCATGCCTTTAATCCCTGCACTCTGGAGGTGGAAGCAGAGCCAGTGCTGGGCAGATCTCTATGAGTGTGAGGCCAGCCCAGTCTATATAGTGAAGTTCCAGGACAGTCAAGACTAAATAATGCAACCTTGTCTCATAAAAACAAAACAAAAATATGAATTAGAATTAAATAATATATGAAACAACATCAGTCAAAGGTGTAAGCTATTTCAACATCAGAATAGAAATGATTTTTATGTAATAAAACTGTATCTTTATGTAAAAGTCTCATAAGATAATGAAAATATGGAATAATTAGTAAAAACATCCAGAATATTTGATTTAAGAAATGACCATTAAGGATTGTTGGGTAAATCAATTAATAGAAACCTAAATATTATTAAATTTAAGAAACAACAGCTTAGAATTCCTGGGTAGCAGAATTGTCAAAACTTGGATCAACGTTTTAAGATTCACAGCAGTCCATCTGACTTGCTAAACCAATAAGGTGAGCTCAATGAATAACATTTGCACCAACAAATTCATACCACTTAAGAGAAAAAACTCACTGAGAAAAGAAAGAGATACATAAGCTAATACTGGATCACAAGTCACTTGGAAACTGTACTTGAAATAAACACTCAAAGAGTGCTAGTGGTGGGTGGACTGGAAGAGATGGTTCATCCCACCCTTCCCTGTAGCTTAGCTGCATGGAGCTTAGCTGGGGTTAGGGTGCAGCTGCTATCTGCAGCTGTGGTTAGGATGAATCCTCAATCCTGTTATTTCCACTGATCTCTCATTCCCAGCAGGCTGTGGGGCATATGTCCACATTATAATCTCAGATATACAAACCACAGCAGAATTGTTCAAGATTCTTGGGAGCCAGATTCACGCTGCCATGCTTCCTCCCACATGCTCTGCTGTCCAGTGAAAGATCTCCAAACTCACAATAATCACGGGATGGGACAGGAAAGAGGAGAATTGGAGACATTTCTATGAGAACCCACCAAAGATGCAGCTACAGAGCTTTAGGAACTGATTGTTGGCTGATTGGGATGGCATGGTGGTTCATCTTTCTTCCTAAAGGAAAGCTTGGTTTTAGCTTTGGAAGATGTCCCATAGGTGAATACAAACACTTTCTTAAACCAACTCACATTCTTCAGTGCTTTCCTATCCGTATGAGAAAGATGTATCCAAAAGGGTGTAGAGAGTTTAGGTGGAGATGAACATCACCATGCTTTGAAGTATACAGGCTGCGTGACATGCCCAGATGTAGAATACAGAGATGGAGCCACTGGGATGGGTGTAGGCAGTTGCAAGATGCTATGGCTTGCATGTGGGCTCCACAGCAGAGGCACCCCAAGGCCAGTCATCTGAGGGGGGATGTGAGGGCTTTTTGGTTTAAGAGTGTGATTCTGGCCATGACTAATGGGGCATTTTTAATATAAATCTATGTTAGAAATCGTCCTTAATACCCAAAACACCTTTAAGGAAATTCACCAAAAGTTAAAACAGAATTTGAAACAGTTGATAATGCAGTGAGGGATGGTAACAGAGATGAGATTGCTAGAAGCTGGATCTCCTTCCTCTTTCTGTCTCCTGCCTTTCTTCCCTCTGCCTCTCATTTACTACTTTCTCCTTTGCTTTAACACAGCTGCACTGAGAATTTAAAATAATTGCAAAGCAAAGAGATAAGCCATGGCTACGTAAACTGAGGTGATAGGCAAGTGAGCAGGTAAGTTTCAAAACTTTTCAATAGAGGAATAATGGATCAGAAATTGCATTTTTTACATGTGAAAGTATATATATATATATGTATATATACTGAGAGAGAGAGAGAGAGAGAGAGAGAAAGAGAGAGAGAGAGAGAGAGAGAGAGAGAGAGAGAGAGAGAGAGAGAGAGAGAGAGGTCTCAACATATAATCCTTAATGACCTTAAATTGTAGACCAAGATGGCCTTGAACTAGCAGAGATCTGTTTGCCTCTGATAGGATTGGAGTGCTGAGATTAAAGACTTGCATCTTGATGCCTGGCTGAGATGCCACTTTTTATAATTCCATGGTATAGTTGATAGGCTGATGAAGGTGAAAGACTGCAAGGAGGAGTTCATGGGCACGGCATATTCGTGGTCAATTCTTAATCACAACCCAAGAAACCAGGGAGTCTAATAAGCTGACCTTAAGCATCCATTTTTTTCTCTGATTTATTTATTTATCTATTTATTTATTTTTCATTTATTCATTACTTTTCCTCTCTCAGATTTATGTAGTATGTGTCCATGTGCATGTTCATACCCACGCGTTTGTGGGTGTACATGCACATGAAAACAGTCTTCCTTGACCTTTCTCCACCTCATTTAGGCAGACCTTTTTGCACTTGGACCCATAGTTGATCCATATAACTAGTCTGTCCTGCCAGCTCGCTTTGATGATTCTGTGCCTTTGTCTCCTGAGCACCGGAATTATAGGTGGGCATTTACATGGGTTCTGGAGATCTGAATTCAGGCCCTTAGGTGTATGCGGTCAGCATTTACCCACGGAGTGATCTTTTCATCCTTGTCAATTTTAAACATGTCCAAACATGGGGTGGCATATCTGTAGATCCTATCATGTTTTTAAATCATCTTAATTGATATTCAACTTTAGTAGATGATGTTCTTGCTTTAGGAAAAAATTAGAGACCCACTATTGGTATCTCCACTGACAAGCTGCTATGGGATACTCTGTCATCCACATGATCTTTCCATATCTGGATCTGCACAACTCTGTAATGGGGTCGTAAGCATGAATGAATGATGAGATGGAAAACACAGAAAAATATATAAAATTTAAACTCCCAAGGAAAGTCTCAGGGGACTTGTACTTTTTCCGTAGCATGATCAGGCTGCCTAGATTTAACTGCATGTCAATCTCCATGCCTACCCTTTAAGTGTTAATAAGGTTTCAGCACAGAACATTCGAATCCCAGCAAGCCCATGGTTCATGCTCCTGCAATGCTCAATGATCACCGCACGATTTTATTCCTCCCTACTGGGTCTTTTAAAAACTAGAAAGGAAAACATTCCAGGCTAAAATCTTTTTTTTAAAATCTTAGCTTAAACCTAATGGAGCAAAAGTCACCTGGTTTTTGCATGAGATTGTTGACACAGAGATAATAAGTTTCCACCTGGTGACTCAATTATTTTTAATGATTTGCACAAAATAATTACTGTTGACAAATGTCCAGCACCTCAGAAGAAGGAGACAGCTATGTCCCTGTCCAGTTTTGTGTCTTCCACCCATCATAGCTTTGCAAATGGTTGGACATCAGTGACCGAGGACTGTGAGGACCAAGCTGCCAACACCAGGCAGATAAAGCCTCTGATATGCATGCACAGAAGAGGGCCTTGAAGGGTGATGGCCAAGATGGTGGAAAGTCAAATAATCTGAGTCCATAAAGCCTTAGGCAAGGAAAGGTTGATTCACCCACATGCACCAAATGTTCAGTGTGGCCCATTTCAGGTAGGGATGGTTCCAAGGCTTAGCCTTGCCTCTCCATCTGTTGATGTCTTCCACACACTGGTTCTCTCCACATGCTGATACACTGGCCACCACAGATCTATATTATACTGTAGTTCAAAAATTCAGAAAAAGAGTTCTTCTGTTAGGGGGTGGTGCTTTCTTTGAAGTCCTAAGACTATCTGACACTCCTGACCTATCTACTATGTTCACAAAGGACTCTCTATCTGGGCCTAGCAGGATGGCTCAGCAGGTAAAGATACAAGTGGCTAAGCTGGATAACCAGAATTTTATATCCAGAACTCACTTGGTACCTGGAAACAAAGGGTGTTCCTAGGTTGTCCTTTGATCTCCACACATGTAGCTTATGCTTGGGTGCCTCTCTCCCATAATACATAAATAAGTAAATAAATATTTTTAAAAAACAACGAAGTTCTCAGTCTTCATAAGAGATGTATTACCTGAGAAATGAGAAGCTCTTTGTGTATTCATCGCTGTGCAGGGTGGTCTCCAGTTGGTCAGCAAAGATGGAGGAAGAAACTGAGGGTAAGAAACTTTTAGAAGCATAGCTGATATACCTTATCTCCAAGGGCTTTTGTCTGTCTGTCTGTCTGTCTCCCCTCCTTTCTCCCTCCCGTCCTCCCCTCCCTTCCTTCCTTTCTCTCTCCCCCTCTCACTCTCCTTTTCTCTATCTTTGTCTCTCTCTCTGTCTCTCTGTCTCTCTGTCTCTCTCTCTCATCTGTTTATTCCATCCAGTTCGCAGTCCCTAGAGAACTACTTGATGCAACTCTTTTATTGCGGTGAGGAGATACCAAGACCAAGACAACTCATGAGAGGAAGCGTTTCAGTGGGGGCTTACAGATTCAGGGGGTGACTCCATGGCCATCATGGCGATGGTCAGGCAGAGTTTAGAGCTACATTCTGATCTTTGGCTTGACTCTCTAACTCAGCCTTTTGCTTGTGGATCAGAGTAAGCTCTCAGCTATGCTCCAGTGCCATGCCTGCCTGCCTGCCTGCTGCAATGCTCTTTACTGTGTTCACCATGGACTCACCCTTTGAAACAATTAACAGGCCCTCAATCAAGCAGTTGCCTTGGCCATGGTATTTCATCCCAGCAGTGGATCAATAACCATGACATGTAGGTGTAGGATGATGAGGGAGCCCACTGCTGTGGTTATGTGATAGTTTTCTCTTTACCTTCCTCTTTCCCAACTTCCTTGCTTTTCCCTTCCCTCACCCTCTCCTTTCCCTCTTTCCTTCCTCCTAGGGTCTCACATAGCCCAAGCTTGCCTTGAATTTACGATAGAATTAAGGATGATATTGAACTTTTGATCCTTCTGCCACATAAGGGTTAGGATGCTTGATATCAAACACTGCCCTTTGCTTGCTAGAAAAACACTCTACCAGTTGAACTATACCCGGCCTGTAGTTGCATCATCTTTCTTATATGCCTCTGTGTTTGGCCTTGCACATGGCCCTAGATTCTCCCCCCGCCCCTTTTATTTGGATTAACCATCAAGAATAGAGAAATATATTTAAATTTTAAAGAGACAAAAATAACAGGAATGAATTATTGAAATCTATAGCAGCTCTTAGTATGCCAAAGGGGTGGTTTGGGAAAGTTCTGTAATACTTACTTTTGGGGACTTCCACAAGGTTAAATAAGCCCCAATCTGACACCTTCATTCTAATTAAAGGTCTTGTTTGATTTATATCTCAGTTGTATGGTGTTTTTTCTTCCTTTCTTTCTGACCAGGGTTATATCACTGAGTACACCAATTCTTCCTTTGAAGCTTTGAGTGAGTACCAGAGCCATCCTTGTATTTACTTAAAGAACCGAGGGAGGCTGAAACCACAGAAACCAAAGAAACTTTGATGCACTGTAATCAAAAGAGAAAGTCAGTTTTAAGCAATTAGGAACGTGGTTCTATCTAGAAACTTCTCTTGGGAAACAAATTTCTGGCCCTCAGCTCCAGGACTCTCCAATCATGTATCAAAATACATCAAGAGCATCAGCGATCAAGGCTGATTGGCAGACACACCACTGCCCTCTTTAGATGCTTTAAGGAGAAATGAAAGCAGTATCAATGCAAACACCTAGACCACTCATCAGCTGAAAATCACTCATCAGAAGCATTGTTCAAGAGGATGATATTGTGGAGCTGGACCTGTTGCCAGGAAGGGAGATCGCCACTGAGACAGGAAAGCTGACCTCTTTGTTGAGAAATTTAAGGGGAGATTCAGGGAAGACCCTGAAATCTTGCCCTATTCCTAATACTTGACATTTTAAACTCTTTCAGTTCTGGTTCAACCACATTGTGTGAAGTTCAAAAAGAATTCTACCTCAGTCTTATCTCTAGCCTAAAATATGTAATTGTAATTCACCATAAAATATCAATGAGTCCTTGATTGACAGAAAGACGTCACTCCTCTGCTGGGGATGTGTGAGGTTTTTTTGCATCTTACTGAAATTCTAAGCAGCTTTTGCTGCCACTGGTGAGTGTGCACATTCTTAACCAGAGAACCAGAATGATTGGAAACATCTTGAGGAACCCGTAATGTTTTCCGCAGTCCACTCTAGTAACATGAAACAGAGTCCTCTAGCCTTCTCTTAACGAATATGTTCTTCCTTTAAGAATTATTTTTATCTTTATTTATGTGTATATATTTGCATGCCAGGTGTGTTCAGGTAGTTATAGAAGTGAGCAGAAGGCACTGGTCTCCTAGAACTGAAGTTACAGACAGCTGTCAGCTGCCATGTGAGTACTGGAATAGAACCCAGCTCTTCTGCAAGAGAAGCCAGTGCTCTTAACTTCTGAACCATCTCTGCAGCCACATGTGTATATGTTTTAATGACTGTGTTCATACTGAAACATGATACAGATTATGTTGTAACATGCTATTTATACTTCTGCACACTCTAAATTTCATTAACATTTGTGGCAAGTTCTTTTGTTTGGTTGATTAATGGATGATGAATTAATTGCATAATTAGAATTATGTATTATAAGGCTGGAGAGATGACTCATTAGTTAAGAGAATTGGCTTCTCTCCTAGAGGATCCTAGTTCAGTTCCCAGTACCACAATGATAGCTAACAACCACCCGTAACTCTAGTTCCTGGGGATCTGATGGCCTCCTCTGGTCTCCTCTGATCTCTGTGGGCTCCATGTCCATGCAGTACACAAGCATTCATAAAGGTAAACATTTATATATATATATATATATATATATATATATATATATATATATATATATAATTTAAAATAGAATTCTTTTTAATTTTCAATGTTTTCTATTTTTCAACATGGTGCATAGCATTGTTGAAGTAGGCACTATTCTTTCCTCGAAGAAGTACATCCTTGCAGGGAATATTAGGTATACACTTAAAACCTTTTTGAATGAAAATATAATTGTTAGGCAAAACTATTGATAAGAAAGAAATAATTTCAAACAAGATGCAAGTGAGTTAAGAACAAAATTCTGTTATTTCTGTTGGTTTTGATAGTCCTCAATTTTATGATCATTCATTGGATACAATTTTTTTCCTAAGATTTCGTGTTTCCTCTTAGACAGAGAAAAGTATCACGATTGAAATGAGCAGTTGGGTCTTCTGTGTAGATGTGTTGTCTGTGTCCCACTTTCTCCATTTGTTTCTGACCTGTGTCATTGGTATTCAGGCTTGTGTCTAGCAGGCTACCAGTGCCAACCCTACTTCGTGAGCAGCGGCGAGAGCAGACATCCTGATGTGTTGCTGGTGGCAGAACCATGTTCCAGGCTTTCTAATTAAGTGTAGCATTACAGATGCTTTAACTGTCTGTTAACAAGTTGAATAAATTTTCAATTGGATTTCTTAACAGTTTTTGTTAAAAATAAGTGTTAAATATTATCAAATTCTTTTTGTGTTTGGCTATAATCACGTATACTCTTTTTCTTAGTCTATTTATGGTGAATTTCATCTATTAATTCTTTAACATTATGGTGTTTATTGTACACATATATGTGTGTTAGTTCCCAAATTGCCCAAGTGTTTACATACAATTTTATATCTGAACATATTATTTATATGCAATTTTATATCTGAACATCTTTTTATCACAAGGAAAAAACTAAAATTATTATGAATATTGGTTTTTAAAAACGTGTGATGATAGAATGTCAAAAAGAACAAGAAAGCTCCAGTGTGACATGCTCTTGCAGCGAGGCTCTCAGAGAGACAGAACCCTCCCAGCAGGACCATATTTACAAGATAGAAATTTGTGTTATGGTAAAAGTAAAATCATCAAGTAGTTAGGCATATGTGTGCTGGACATTTATGAATGATTAAAATAGAAAATATGACAGTCCCTGCTATGTAATGGGAACTGAACATAATGAGGAAAGAATAGCATATTCTTCAGTCATTGTATCAACTGATATTTTGTTTACCAAATCGCTTCAGCAAGAATGTGCTTTAATGCTGAGATGTGTTATTCTCTGCAGCTCTTGCCTAGGAAGAAATGCTTGCAGCTTTTTACTGGCTGGGGGAAAGGCAAGCTACTGCAGTCTTAAAAATGACCAAGTTCTTTCAGAAAAAAAGAATTTAGGTATAAATTGGTACTGAATTTTAAAATATTCTTGGGGTATAAAACATTTTCATAAAAAGGAATGACTCTGTTAGGAGCCTCAGAATTTAATTAAAATGTCCTGAATTACAACTGTCTTCATTGGCCATAAATATCCACAACCCCCCTCCCTTCCACCGTCTCTGGCTATCTCTCTGCCTTATTTCATCTTGTGAATTTAAATGTACATTTTACTTCATGGAAATCAGTGTAACATATATTTATCAGACGTGTTGAACTTAGTTGTCAGGGCATTGTGTACATGATCGTAGGCCACACACACATAAGAGTAAGCTTTGTAGCATAGTTTCATGTCACATGTCTCGTGTTACCACCATGTGCTGTTTCCCTCGGATTTGCTGGACATTCCTCTGCACACATAGGGCCATTCCCGGAAGCCTGCTGCTGATTGTTTTGAGCCATGTCCACTAACATTAGTGCTACTTTAAGAGCTGCCCCCGAGGTGCTCCCTAGAAATTCCAGAGTCCCTCCTTTCTGCCAGAACAATTTCTTCAAGATGAAATCGAAATCTGGCTTGATACTGAGAAGGACATTTGTGCTTAATGCCCGTGGAAAATTCAGTGTTCACTCACCTAACAGAGCATAAGAGTTTATTTTCCGATCAGCTGCAGAAGTGACATGGAACTGCCAACCAAGATCAGCAAAGACATAACATTTATGTATGCATTCGGAGCGTCTGATAAGGGGATGCACACCTGTGATCTCAGAATCTTGGAGGCAGAAGCAGGTGGATGGATCATGGATGGTTGGTGGAAAATCTGACCTCTGAGCCAAATTAGCTTCCCACATGCTTTTTGCTTGTGAACTGAAATCAGTTTGTCTAATTAATAATTAATTAATTTTGTGCTATGAAGAATTAGATACGAGGTCTCAGACTACCATGAAAGCAGTTTACTGCTGATCTATATTCTCTGCCCTTGAATCTGTTTATTTTAAAAATATTTATTTACGTTATTATATGTGTATGTATTTGCCTGCATGTATGTATAGCATTAAACTTGTTCCTTCCACTGCCGTCCCAAGTACTGGGCTTACAGATGTGTGTCATCACAACTGGCTGAATATATTTTTTAATATTATGAATCTTTGTACACCTGATAAAGACCTGGGAAATGTGGCAGAAAAGGAGGGAAAATATGTAAGAGCTAGAAGATGGATATGTGGGCATGGCACAGTCACTGCACTCATGAGACGCCATCTTGTAGGCATGGCATGGTCATGAACTCACAGTAGCTGTTGCTTCTGCATAAGATCTCAAGCTGATCAGAATTTTAACATGGATGTGATGGTGTATGAAGCCTGCCCTTGCCAGAGACACTATTGGCAGTAGATATCCATGTGAGAAGGAGAATCACTCTTCTCTGAGAGTAGGGACACTGGCGGTTTGCCCATGCTCCAGAGGATGGGCCCACACCCATGTACACATGAACATCACTAATTGGATTTATGAGTTGTAACAAAAAAAAAGAAGAGGACATAAAATTAGAAAGCGGTGTGTTGGGAGAAATTTGGTGAAAGCTTGAGGGAAGAATTAGGGGGTGGATATGATTGTATTTAGTTGCATGTAGGCATGATATTCTTAATAAATTTTAAGAAATAAAGTAACCAAATGTCTAACAATATTGTTATGACATCCATATTCTAGAACGGGATGTAGTTGATGATGAGATCCTTTACAGATGTTGCTGAATGGTGTGGAATTGGCAGGCTGATGCTACCACACCATCTTCAGCTAATCCAGTGTCTGACTCCTTTTCTTCATTCAGCTTTTGGCTCAGATATCACCTGAATGGCTGTCCCTGAAGACCCAAGTCATGTCCTACCCAAAGGGCTACTTTACCTTGTGACTCTGTTTTATTTGTAGATAGAAATTTATTTATGTCATAGGATGTTTGTTTGCTTATCATTTCTCTATGTGTCTATGTGAGTTTATGTGCCCCATGTGTATGTAGATATCTACAGAGGCCAGAAGAGGGCAATCTGATCTCATGGAACTGGAGTTATAGCAGCTGGGAGTCAGTGTATAAATGCTGGGAACTGAACCTAGGTCTGTGCAAGAACATTAATTAATTGTTCTTGGCAGATAAGCCATCTCTTGAAATCCTTATGGGTTATTTTTGTGTTTCCCCTCTTTTTAGAATATAATCCCCTATTGATGAAGAAGCTGTCTTGCCTTCTGTCTTTTGGCATCTATGATAATGCCTGAAATGTATTATGTACAACAAACAGTTGTTGAGTAAATTGTAGAATCCATGGATATTTGAACACATTTCTGAGTTAAAGAGTGGTATAGAGCTGTATGTGTCGGATACTAGCATCTATATAATATATGATTATTCTTATGCTTCACAAACAAGGATCAAAGTCTCACATCACTTGCTTTCTATGGCCTTATCAGCCTTTGGAATGTGTTAGATGCTTAGTGGAGCTCAGTAAAGCAAGATCCATTATTGATGTATGGTTCAAAAGAACCTGTGATAGTAACCCTCCTTAGCATGGGGAAGGTGGTAAGAACCCACTAATCCTTAGTAACCATCACCATATTGGATTTTAGAAGAATATTTTCATCAACTATAAAGAAGCTCCTGGACACAGTTTATACTTATATTTGACTTCTCTTCTTCTCGTGGGGCTAGGGAAGCTACTACAGGTCTTTGCTAGGGTTTTGCCCTATGTTCCTTCATCAGTTTTAATCACTACCCAAATTCAATCCCCCATCAGCTATGAACATACATGCTGTGTTTCTAGATAGAATATATAACCTTTGCATCTCCTTGATGTACCTTAGTTTTGTTTGTAAAACCTTTCCTAGCTAGGACCAGGGAGCTGCCTGTTTATTTCTATGCGTGTGTTTATTTACCCATTTTCAGGTTGCAGGACATTGAAGTTGTTTCTACTGTTGTGAGGTCATATGGCACCTGCTGCCATGTGCATTTACATACAAGCTATGTGCATAGGCCTTCCTTCTTCCATTTCTACTTGGGGTTGGGTAGAGTGAGGTGGGATGGGATAGTTCATACATTTGCTGTTGAGATGGATATTTCAGTCACTTCCTGGATCTTCTTACAAAATTAATTTTAGTACTGGATAAAACTTAGAGGTCTGTGTTTGATTTTCATCCAACCTATTTAGAAATTGAAACAGTTGTAGAGGAACCTAGAGGCAAAGATGGAACACAAAGTGAGTATCATTGACACTTTGTAGTCACTGAGGACAAAGGACTCCTATGAGCTTAAAATCCCAAGCAAGCATGGTCAAGAAACAAGAGTGGAGAGAGATTTGCTGCACTCAGAAGTCAAAAATCAGCAGGCAAGGCAAGCATGGAGACATTAAGACTCGAGATTTTATAGAGTGAGTATAGGCACATAATCTCAGGGTGGACTTATATTTTGATTTTCTCAGTTAAGGAGACTATTTCCAATCATGTCCAGGTGAAGAAAGAAAGATGACAGACATGTGTTTATAGTGTGCAGCTCTAGGTCAGAGAATCAATGTCTGGGAGATTAAAATAGTGGACATTAATACTTAATGTCCAATTAATGGCAGTGCTCATATTTCTTTAAAACATTGCAGCTAAAAGATAAGGACATATTTTGAAGGTGTATCAATAAAGGAGATACGTCACTAAAGTTTCCTACTTGCCTTGCTCACTAACACGACCACAATTTTAGACATTTATTTCAGTATTTAATATGATAATGTTGGTCTCTTCAACTTATTTATCTGAGACAATATCATCTTTTCCACAGATTACGACAGAAAACTTCCCCATGGACAGCTGTCTCTATTCCTGTGACATCCCGAGCTCTTAGAAAGCATAAATCAGGACATGAGTGTATCACTCCATCAGTGAACTACTCGCCTTGCATTCATGACAACCTGAATCAACCTTACAGCCTATGGGTCCAGGGATGTGCATGCAAGGCCAGTACTCACCAGCCAGGCCAGTGACAGATCTCTGATGTCTCATGAAAAATACAAGGATAGATGATACTTAAGGGCTGACACTTGAAGTTGTTATCCAACTTCTTAACCTCCATATTAACATACATATGTATCCATACATGAACACATACATACACACACATATATAAGCACATTCACATGTATCTGTATATATAGGACAATGCACAAAAATATTAAGTTTAAAACTATAAGTTGGCCTATTCTTTGCACAGCAGTCTGTGTGTCCCAATGACTTCCTGATATATTGACATAAACTCCCAACTTCTTACCACTTTCTGCAAGGCTTCTGTGGTGTGGTTGTTAATTTTGGCAGTAGCCTCTCATGGCACTAGCCTCCTTTGTGACCTTAGCATAGGTCAGAGTGGTGTTCTTGCTCACTGGATTCTGCCTGTTATTACTGTAAAATGGCCTCTGCTTCAAATGTTCCTTTTTCTAATCCTCATAATAGACCCCCTTTCAATGTCCACCTCTCTACTCAGACATCTTCCTCTGGCCATGCTTGCCTCCTCCAGAGAATTCTGCTCTCTAGTTTCCTCATGGCCCTCAACACAGGCAGCCATATTTGATGCACACATCCCTTTACGTAGTGTCATCCTGACACTGTAGACTTCGATCTTTATAAAAGGAAGGGCTTTGTTCAGCTCATGGCTGGTTATGTTCCTGGCGCCTAGAACTGTGTTGGAAATTCAATAATTATTTTCAGGTTAAATAGTTCTCTGCCTGGTGACAGGAGCTTCAGGGTTTGCAGCCAAGGCTGAGCTGCTGGCCCGTGTCTGATTGGATTTTTTTGTCAATACAGACTGAGGGTAATTGTGCCTGTCACAAGCTTTCTATTGACATAACCACCTCCCCTACTTTGCCCTGGTATTCCCACCATGTAGCTATGATGAGACTGCTACAAGGCACCAGTGGCATCATCATTTGCTTTCAAAAATTGCTTTGTTGGGTTGTATTGGCTTAAGGATTTCAGATCTGGCATATTATGTCTTCCTAGGTATGAATTAATCCATACATTAATGGGTTTTTTTTTTTTAAATCTGTTTTTAGGCTTTTCTTTGTTACAGAAATCCATATCATCAGAATATTCAGGTATAAGTGTCTGTCTGCCCACACATGTATTTATCTTTTGTCTGTTCATAGGGAAAACTGGATATTGAACCCAGAACCTCCTGCATGCTATACCAATGCTCTGCCAGCAAGCTACAGCCCTTGCTCACACACCTCTGTTCTTGTGGGTGGCAGCTGCTGTGGTTGCCGGGAGTCTCAGTGGTTCCAGTGGCCTTGTCTCTTTGCTGTTACCCTCGGTGATTATGTCATGTGATCCAAGAAGTTCACCAATACCACCAAGTGATCAGTGGAGTTTAAAACGGGTACAGTAGCACCATCCAAGATCCATGGAAGTAGAGCGATTTTCTCTAGTTGGCAGCAGGAAAGAAAATATGAGATCTAGCTAGAACATTAAAAGGGGCGATTGTGCGATTTCTGAGATGGTAAATGCTAGAGACAAGGACTAAGGAGAGTGGTCCCTGGCCAACATCAGCTGGAATATAAGTTCTTCAGCTCAGAGGAGCTGAATTCTGCAGGCAAACTGGAGGAGCACAGAGGCAGATTCTACTGGCCTTGGGAGAGATTACATAGGGAACTTGCTAAGATTACCCATACTTCTTTGAAACAGGACAAGTAGGATTGAAGCTACTAAGTTCATGGTGAACTTTTATGCCTCAATAGCCAATCCAAACATGAATTTAAGCCATCACCTTACACACATAATTGGTTTTTTTTTACTTCTTCAACTATTTTTGAAACAAGTATATTTCCCAATGGTTACTTTTCATTGTCAACTTGACACAACCTAGAATCATCTGGGGAAAAAGTTTCAATGAGGCACTGTCTAGATGAGGTAACCCTGTGTGCATGTCTGTGGGGGATGGTTTGATTGGTTTAATCTATGCAGAAAGACCCAACCTAGAAGTGGGCAGTGCCATTCACTGAATCATGTAAGAGTAGAGAAAGCAAGCCAAGGGAATGTGTAAGCATCCATTCCTCTCTGCTGACTGAATGGCATGAGCCTAGATGCTTCAAGTGCATCTACCTTGACTTCTGCAACAAGAGACTTTACCCTGGAATTGTGAGCTAAAATAACTCATTGATTTTGGCTGGAGGGAGGGGGTGTGGTGAACAGAGGCAGGGGTGCAGGTCAGGGTATCTTATAGCAAAAGAAATGAAAGCAGGGTGTCTGCTTTATTGTCCTGACAGCTGTTCTGTGGTTTGATTTCCAGGCCAAGGGACACCGAGATGTGTTGTTGGAATGAGTTATGGTGATCAGAACTGATGAGGGTGAGGGTGGGGTGAAGGTGGGAGTGAGGTTGGGGGTGGGGCTGTTGCTGGCTTGTGAAATCCCCATGCCTTCCTGAACCCATCCTCACTGTGCCTTTGTTTCAAGCTGTATCTTCAGGTTTGCTGTCTCCCTATGGCTCCCCTTTCATTGCTCATTCGCGTCATTTCTGACACAATCGCCTTTGGGTTCTGCTTCTGCTCCTGTCCGTTATTATACCAGGTCTGAAACAGGCTCCTAGAAGATGTTTTCCCTCCCATATAGCAGGGAGTCATTATCGAACCACTGTTGCTTTAAAAGTCTACAGAAGAAAGAAAGTTCAGCAGGTGTGTTGTTCCCACGGCAGAGAAGAAAACTGGTTCACAAATCTGTTACTATAAAAAAAAAAAATTCTAGATTCTATTTGGTTCCTGAAAAATCTTAAAGCAAGACAAGGTGTATAGGACTGAATAAAGGCCGCTCACTAGACATGCCTGTGGGTAAATCCTTTATCTTCCTGTGGTTTGGTTTCCTCTTCTATGCTGTGCAGCAACCCGGAGTTACTTGGAAATCTAATTCTTGTTACAGTTTTCATTCAAGGACTGGTTTCCAAAGTAGATTCCCTGGACCAGCTGTGGCACCAGCTGACAGGGGAATGAGAATTCTAAAGTAGAAACCCCGAATGTGGGTGGGGTCAGCATTCTTGTCTCAGGAGACATCCAGGTTGAGGGTCACTTCTCTGTCATGCCTCTCGCATAGCATTAGCATTGGGTCTGATGCCAAGTTACATATCAGTTGACCTGAAAGACGCATATATGAATAGAAGAAGCATGTTACACATGACAGAGATCACCTGAGGATTCAGGCACCAAAGGGTTCCTAGACACCCATATCAACTTACTTAGTGTTTTTTTTTTTTTTTCATACTCATAAAAATTTATTTCGCACCTTGGTTGTTTCAATAGAGAAATACTTCTAAAATTACTTTAAAAATGAACACATAACAGAAGTGTTAATTAAGTTATATTAAATGATCCAGGGAGAAGGTATTATATTACCCCTATGGCTTTTTGATGAATTCTGGCCATTTAAGGGTTCTCCTCAGGGTGACACTGATTTGGGGTACACTCCAGTGACAAGTGTGGTTGGTGAGCCAGGCAACTGGCTGGCCAAATGGGGTCTGTCTTCTGGATGTATTATTCTGTGTCCCATATGCCTTATGCATGTTAGTTTTCTTTCAAAGCCTTCCTTTGTCTTTCCAGACAGTGTTGTCGGGTGTTTTGGTGAGATCTGTAAGGATAGTCACGTGTTGTTCTCATGCTGTTCCGATGGTGGAGCTCATCTGTCTGTGGGAGTTTATCCTGCTGCGCTGTGGCCTGTTTAGACTGTGTTCAGGGGAGGAGTAGAGGCTACACATTGGTAGAAATGCTTTTTCTTCTGGAATCTGGGTGAAAACTCAGAACTGGTTCTCAGTTCCTTTCTTATAAGTCACAATATAATTTAATACATTCTACTGAATATAGTAATATAATATAAACTCATGCATATGTGTCAGTGCATATATCTGTGTGTATGCATCATATGCACATTTACATACCTTTCTATGTATTGATATATAGTCTCATACAGGCATGACATACGGATTGTCCTTTCACAGAATTTTCTCATGGTTTTTTTTGTTTGTTTGTTTGTTTTAATAGTTAATGTCTATTGAGTCACTGGAGTCTTGTCGAAGAAACTAAACAGAGTGGTTTTTTTCTCTTTTCTTTCCTTTCCTTTCCTTTCCTTTCCTTTCCTTTCCTTTCCTTTCCTTTCCTTTCCTTTCCTTTCCTTTCTTTTCTTTTACCTGATAGAGCATCACATGTAGCACAGGCTAGCGTCAAATTCTGTAAGTGGCTAGGACTAGCCTTGAACCCCTGATCTTCTTGAGCAATACAAATGTGCACCATCACGCATGCCTGACTAAGTTAAGCTCTTGTCTCTTCATCTTTTTCTTGGCTACGCTTGTTCTTTGACATTTCACACAAGTGTGCAGTGCGTTCTGTCTGCATTCATCCCCACACTCTCATCCACTACCCACCCTGGCCTGTCTGTCCCAGGCCCATGGCCCCTTCTAGTTCAAAATTCACAAACAGGTGGTGCTGCTTAAAATCATCGGACAACAAAACAGACAGACAAACAAACAAACAAACAGACTTGGATGTAGGACAGGAAGGATGTAGGTTAAGCTTTTGAAGCAGGTTAAGTCCCTCCACCCAGAGTAGTAGACTGTTAACCACTTAGTGGAGAGTTTCAAGGGAAGACCTCACACCTCACCTACTTTCTGTTTCCAGACCCTAAACATGCTCCCCCAGGGACCTAATTAAATGCCAAATGGTGGGAGATTCGAACTCAGGTTCACTCACTAGCTAGCTCAGTCATACCAGTTCACGGAGCAAAAGCTTACCTCCTTTATAGGAAACAAATGGGAAATCCTTTGCATCAGTTGCCAAAGAAACCTTGGCTCTGAAGTTTCACTAAATTATAGCTACTTTTTTTTTGAACGTTAGACATCAGAATTGAAACCTTTGTTGACCGAAGGATGTGATTATTTAGACAAGACAAGGCAGGGCAGGAAGTTTTACTCTGGCTATATTGCTGTGTGTTATTTATCAGACATGCCAAACCTTGCAGTGCCCTGCCTCTGCCTGCCATATCTCTGTGCTTAGCGATATCTTGATGCTTCACTAAAATCTTTGCTTAATTGCTACCAGAGTGGAGGCCCTTCCCTGACCAGTGCCTGCACAGCAATCCACCTACACAGTTTCCCATCAATGTTTATTTTTGCTTTATTTTTATTACAGCAATTATCCACAGCCAGATTTCTCTATTGATATGCTGACTCACTTCTGCCTCCAGTGTCTGGTTTCGATTCTCCTGGGACAAGCGCATGTCCTTCATGAGGACAAAAAGGCATTTATCATTTTCCTATGTCATGGTCATCAACCAAAACAGGGTCTAGCAGAAAACAGAAGGCCAACTAAGTTTGTTAAGTAAATAAAAGTATGTAGTGACTAAATATGTGACTGAAGTGATTCAGCATGCAACGGCTGTGAATCTGAGGCTGTCTTCACCCTAGCCAGGTTTCATAAACTCTGTAAAGGGCTCCGATCAGCCACAAATCAGGTTTGTGTATGTATGGATTTGTTTGCATTATTATGCCAAATTTAAGGATATTTATGTGACAATAATTTTTTTTCCAGAAAGTACATTCAATAAGTTAGAAGTTGAAAATAGTGTCTCTATAAAAAACCAACAAGCAGGTCCATATTGTAGCATGCAGGATTCCAACAAGGAAGGTGTGCCATGTAGTTCTCATGGCTAACCACTATCAAAAGCAATAGTGAGTAAAGGTTTGGAGACCTTGGGGGCCTCCCTGATCAAAACTCATATGGAATGATCCATGAAGAACTAATTTTCCTTTAATGACACATGTCTTCTGGAATCACAGGGCAATGTGTCCAAACTCTTTTTGTTTAAATTATACTTTGAAATTAACCTCAATACCCCCACTCCATTTCTGCACATTACATATTCTCCCACAATTATACTTATTATATTAATGGCAACACCTGCTAAGTCTTTTATCCATCATTTGTAGAACCCTCCAAGGCCGATGATGACCTTGTCCCAAGGTTACTTGTGGTATCCAATGATAACTCACTGTGGTTTTCTCGAAAACCCTCAGAGTGTAGGGCTATGATCAACCACAAATCAGATTTGTGTATGGATTTGTTTGCATCATTATGCCAGATTTAAGAATATCTGTGTGACAATAAATGTTTTTTTGGTTTGGTTTGGTTTGGTTTGGTTTTGGTAACAGGGACCGTATCCGAAGGATCATTAATATGATGCATTGTGTAACCTAGTGGCATAGGAGGGCTGTACCTAGTGAGCACTGTTAGCAATTTAAGGGCAGTTGTGAACTGATAGGAACAGTGACAGGGGTACAGTGTGACTGAGGCACAGCCTTTGGAGATCCAGAGCATATTGACCAATTCACTGACACGGGGAAGATTTTTGGAGTCTTCGGGTTACCCCAAACACTTAACTACCCAGGTCAAAGGACATAGGTAAAACAAGTTGTTTTTGAATAACAGAAATAAACTCACGGTAGGAAGTCCCCTGATTAGATATTGATCTTCAAATTACATTTGGAAAAACCCAAGCTTGAACCATAAAAATATGTAGATCTAGTTTTAATTTTTAATTGTTAGCTCTAATATTTGATACGCTTTGACATCACTCAAAATTGCTCAGTGCCCGTGATTTTTCCTCTGTAGGAGACAGTAGCATCTACCGTGGGGATTAAAGAAGTAAGGCATGCGGACCATTTAGAAGAGCATGCCACCTGCTCTGTATGTCCAGCTACTTGTGGCATGCTAAATAAACGTTGTCAATGGTCTAAAGTAACTGCACTCATACAATGGCATGGAGGCTAAGAGTTCAGGATGGGAACAGATAAACTGCTGTGTTTTATGATTACTCAAAGTGTCTCAGACAGAACATTATCCAGAGTTGTGTCAGCTGACACTTAACGAGGGGTGGAGCATCTCATTTTCAACATGGGTGTCAAGTTGGAGTGACTGTTGAAGGAGACCTAGGTTCTTTTTATGTAGATCCCTACACAGGACTACAAAGTCTCCCGGTCTCACAGGGGCCAGTTTCCCTCCCGAACAATACATACAAGAATGTAGGGGTAAAGTTGAAATGGTATCTACGACCTAGATCCAGATTATTTCTTTGCTTCTACCATATTCTTCTGGTCATTTAGATCCAGCTTAACACAGTGTTTTATGGGGAATACTAATCTGGATGTGTGGAACTCAGTTCTGGATAAAAGATCAGTGTGCAACAGTGCTCACTGGGCAACTAAAAGGACCAGTGTTGAGAACTCCAGCAACCATTAAATACCTGGTGGGTTCAGAGGTCTACCAGTTATCCCAGAGGTCAGGTAACAGAAATAATGTTCCAGGAGTAAGTAGGTTAGCAAGATTGGCCAAATCAGTGACCTCTGCAGTCAAGTGAGAGATTCTTATTCAATAGATGTGGTAGAGACTAATAGAAGATGACATGAGAATCCTCATCCTCAGGAATCCACACACATAGACACACATGAGCACCCACCACACAAGAGAACATGCATGTATACATTCATATATACCACATGCACACAAAATGAAAAAAAGAGTCAATCTGATATCCTTGTTGGGGGAAAGTACATGAAGTCCAACAGACAAGGAGATTTGAGGACCATCTTAAAGAAGTGTTATATATTATAATAATATGTTTTCTTTTCTAGAGTTGATAATAATTATTCCATCCAGTTAGAATATAGAATTTGAAGAAATAGTGATGGATTGAGGCTAGTCAAAAATCCCATCCATGAGAATCTTGTGAACTGTGTTGTAATGAATTTAGACACTTGTCCATGGGTAATCAGAAATCACCAAGGTGATTTTAGATGGAGGGTAAAGGTCAGATTTACTTAGGATTAAATCATTCTGATGAGTAGAGGACGAAGTTAGAAACAAACAAACTAATTACCAACAGTTAACACGGCCTTTTGAACTAGACATAAATGCATGCCATAGAGAAACTTTCACTTTGATTGAATTGGGGGAAGGGAATAAGTTGAAGACTGATTTTTTTTTCTAAAATTCTTGCTGGTAATTGGGAATACAAGATCATGAGCCTAAAATGAAAACAAAATTGAAATTATAAGAACAGTGTTTTACCTTGGTTCCCGTTACATTTTAAGAGAGCTCTAACGGAGAGGCTATTTGTCCACAGACATAACCATGTTTACAGATCCATCCCTTTCAGAGCTTTCCTATTTAAAGCAGGGAGGAAGCCACCAAGGTTAACTAATAAAACTGAACTTGCCGACGACACCAGCATCTTTGCATAAGTGATATATGAATCCTTTGTTCATTGGCTTTGGAAAGCATTCTGAATATATGGTCTCTTTATGGTTTCCAGTTCCTTTTAGGCAGAGAATCCATCTGGTTCTTAAGGCTAGAGGTGACTCCCTCACCCTTGAGACGTTCATTAAATGAAGTGTCCCTTGCCTCAAATCTTATGACCAAGAAAGCAGGGTCAAGAGCCTCACCATGAGGAGCCAAGGAGGGAAGGACACACTCAGGGACATCTTCTGTGTTGGGGAGGTCACAGAGGTGTGGCAAGTTGCCCCCACCATCTGGCGGTGGCCTCAGCAAGAAAAAAAATGAAGTCTCAGTCACAGATGGGACAGTGAGACAGCAAAGCAGGCAATCTTGCTGTGTGGGCAAAACCTGTGAAGGATTTCTGTAAGGTATCTCTCTGACAGCTCTCGACATTAAAAGACAGGATTCTCTACACTCAGCTGTTTTAAACTTCCATTTCCGTTGTCAGTGTTGTTATTGCTGTGGAGGTGAAAAAAAAAATGTCTTCTCTCTTGCTTTTTTTTCCTTCTTCTTCTTGTTTTTTTTTTTGTTGTTTGTTTGTTTCTTTGCTTTTTGCTACCAGAGTATTGCTTCTTAAGTGAAGATTTCCGTGGTGCAGCTGGGTAGCTTATCACAGGTCTTACAAAAATAGCCAGACGTCATACATCCTCTCTGGATCTAAAGACACATAACAGAAAAGAGTGTGTTTGCTAATAACATTCTAGGGACAAGCTACTGGTTGTGCAAACATTTCTTGGCATGCTGTGTGTTCAGCTTTGCCACACGGACACCCGACAACAGGGTCGGCATGCAGGAAAAGCACAAGAGTTTGAGAAGTTCTCTTTAGCAGTAGCTACACCGCTCCCTGTACTGTTCAGCACGTTTCTCTTCAGCCCCTTTCATCATTGTGGTCGTTGTGACTCTCATACTCACGGCTCTTCCAATCAGCCATCGACACCGTCTGTCTGCTTGTGTGCACACAGAGGGAATCTGGGATTAGGAGACAAATCACATTTAGTTCTTGATCTTAATCACTTTGGTTCTGTGTGTGAACCTAGCTTCCAGAGGAAAATATTTTATATGCATAAAACTCAGTCAATCAATCAATCAATCAATCAATCAGTCCTTTACCCAACTGAGCCAAGACAGTGAATGTGGTTTTTATACTACTGAAGAACTAAAGAAAATTTGCCAATTTATTTTTTTAACCCCAAAGCTTATACATCAGCAGATTTTCCTAAACAACATGGCAGATCTTAAGCCCACAATGTTTCATAGACAATTAATTTGTTTCACACAAGAGTTTTTATGACAATTAAGGGAGATCAATTTCAATGGGGGGGGGAACTTATAGATCAGACATATATGGTATAGATTTCTGGAAAGACACTGTAAAAAGCAAGTTGCCACCTTTGTCTCATATTTTGACCTAGAAATAACTTCCTGGTTCTGAGCACAGGCACAGGCAGCCAGACTGTTTAAATAGTCTACTATATCTGCTCAGAGCCTGTATGCATTTCAGCTTGTGGGCTGAAGAAAAGCACTACAGTTGTGTACTACTTAGCTTCACAAAGCTAACAAACTTGAGGGCTCAGATGCTTCAAGGCTGCAGCAAGCAGATGAGGGTGGGAGGGAGGCAGCCATGTGATTCTGCAGCCCTGACAATAAGTGATGGGAGTCTAGGTCTGAGACAGACTGATGTTCTAGGTGCAGGTAGATTGCATGGTATGTGTTGATCTTGAGAGTGATTGAGGACTGTAGACCGTGGATGAAATCTGACATGATCAAACGGTGATTATCTTATATGTCTGCCAGTGATGGACCGACTATAGAACACAGCCCAAGTGAGAGGTCCAGCAACGTTCAGCAAAGGCACTGCTCTGGAGGGTCAGTAGTCACCAAAATCATATTGATCCTGGGACTTACAATGGCCTGAGGGTCTGCTGATGAAAGACTGAAATATTCTAAAGCCAATTAACACCACAAAGGCATGGGAGAAAACCCCTGTGGGGCCACCTGCAGTCCCACAGGAATGGATCCCACTTGCTCATGCAGAAATCCTCTCTCCCTTTTGGTTCTTGATGCTCCTAGTGGGAGGTGGGCTGCAGCATAAATATTGGGAATCCCAAAGGCTCCGCCAATTACAGCCAGTTCCATAAACACCACAGGCAGGCATATGGAGCTTCTCACAATCCTACCTGGTGATTTCCGTGGGCTGAAAATGTCAAGAAGCAGACAATATTACCTGTCTCCAAAGTCCCAAGATTAAATTTTCAATACCATTAGCCACAGGTGTTCTAGCTGTTGTGTTCAGTTTGCCACAGTCAGCCAAAATATCTGTCTCCTTTCTATTGCACCAAAACAGAGGTGCTGAGTCGAATATTTGGGGCCATCTATTATTTGGGTATTTTGTGTGATCTGGAGCTTGGTTGTATATGAAGGGGGAGGGCCATTGTCTACGCAGGTGCACATGTGTGAATGTGCATGCCATGGCCAGATGTCAACCCGGTGTGCCATCCATCTTGATTTTTGAGATAAGCTATCTCACTTGCCTGGAATTCACCAATTCAGTTAGTTGGACTGGCCAGGGAACCCCTGCCAGTCTGTCTCTGCCTTTGGAATCGTGGGATTGAAAGCATACATGACCCCGCCTTGCTTTTCTATTTTAGGGGAATGGGGGATTTTACAAACTGAGTCCCACTGGAGCCCTTTGGGCTTGATTCCTAAACCATTCCCTCTGGATCTCCTTCTTTGTATCATGAGGAAAGTAGCTGTTGAGGGATTGAGTAGGGTCAGGCAGGTAAGGCATTCGGAGAGCAGGGTCTGGGCCACACTGAGTACTCTCAGTAAACCTGAACACTGCTCTTCTGCCGAGCTCTGCTATCACGTGCAGAAGAACCGAAGGGCAAGCAAAACCCATAGAGTGGCATGGGAGCTTCATCGGAAGTTGGCTGAGGACTGTATTTGTGGGAGATCATTATAATCTAGTAGTACAGGTGAGAGAAGTGTAAGAAGAGTTGCAGGCGTGTTGCTCCAGAAATGTGAGAGGAAACATTCCTCTCTGGGCCTCAGCAAGTCAGAGGTAATGATGTTCTTGACAAGTGTGAATGGTTTGCTCAGCACCTGGAAAGCTCGGAGTGTGAACTCACTCCACAGTGAGGTGAAGTGCCCAGGGGTGAGCACAGGTGTGAATGGAAAAAGAGACCCATTAATTCCTGCCTAATGCATGGCGGGCGGGAGCAATGCCAGGCTAATTGCCTTTCTGGAGGAGGCACCATCCTACCACCTTCTCTTTGCTTGTCCACATTTATAGCATCAAGCTGCTTCCTGTGACCCCCGCAAAGGGTCCTGGTGGCAGACAGCCATCTAAATCACATGTGATGTTTCTATCAGTCTGATAATCATTTCCTGGATAGTGCACATTGGCCTGCCAGGGTGCTTTGAATCGCAGTTATTCACTGCAACACCAAATGCTTGGGACTGTCCATCAGAAGGGGCTTCATTAACAAACACTGAAAACAGAAGACTCTTTCTAGGTCCTCCTTCTCAGCAATCAGGGGCTGGAACCACCACCAGTTCTTTGGCAGTTTGCATGGTTTACACTCCTTGGCAAGTGGCTTATTTTTGTTTTGTCTGTGATTGCTGGACTCTTGGATTGTAGGGGAGGGGAGTGGGCTGAAGAGCTTAGAGATGTTCTTTTCCTGCCTTTATTTGGGAGATTTAACATCCTCCCTCCCTGCTAGTGGCAGTATGCAGTTGTATGCAAAGTCAACAGTTTTCATGATGTCAGGGATGAGTTTAGGCCCCATCAATAGACAGACCATTAGCAATTGAATGGCTTGTTCATTTTAGTGTAAGAGAAACCGGAGTCCAGGAAGTCAGGTGGTACATAGAAAGTCCCAAAGTCTTAATGACATATACTTGTCCTCTCCTCTCTCCGATATGGTAATAGCATTCTGTTCATTTTGAGAAAGAAATAGCTTCATCAGCTCTCAGCACTAGGGTTCAGAAAACAGCACTTGGAACATCCTAGGGTCCTGGCAACAAGTCTTAGGTTCAGTGTTACAGCAAGAGTCAGACTTGACAAAGAATAACAAGATGCAACATGTTCAAGTGACACCACCCAGGTCAATGATATGTAGCTTTTGAAACTGACTTGGAACTAATATAGTGGTCCAGCAGTTAGGGAGAAGTATTAGATGCAATGAAGCCTATTAAGGGGCTAAGGTAACGGGAGCTCACCCATCAAGAGTCAATGGAGAAATCATCAGAGACAACAAACCACAACAGATCAGTGGCTTAAATCATGAGCAATTTACTTTCTTCACTTGCTGAGTTTGAGGACTGACTGCTCTCAAACTGTCTCACATAACTCCAACCAGACATTGGCTGAGTCAGAGGTCACCTCAAGAGGTTTACACCTGGATACTTGGTACCAGGGCTGGGAAAAACTCAACCTCCTGACAGGAACATCTGGGGAACTTGGGTATCATTTTCTCTTCTACAGGGCATTCCAGGGTGAGCTCTAGGGGCTGGCAGCTTCTCCTGACATGACTGCTGAGGGCATTCCATTCAAGTTCTAGAAAGCAATCAGCAGAAGCTTCAGAGCCATTTCTAAATCTCAGAGATCAGGGATCTCACCTGTGCCACCTCCTATTCATTACAGCATCCAGAAAGACCCACAGGGTCAAAGGTCAGGGCAAAGACACTTTCTGTTGGGGGAACCATCAATAATTTTTTTCAGATAGGTCTTTACATAAATTATCAACTCAAGAAATTTCAAAACAACAACAACAATAGAAAAAAAAGCAATAGAAAAAAAAAAGCCCAGGCACTCTTTACCCTCTAACCCTGAATATGTTGTCTTATATAACTGCAGAAATGTTAAAACCAGGAAATTGGTATTTAAGATAATTGTTAACTATATCAAAAAAGACTCTTTAGTTCTTACCTCTTCTTTCAAACCTGCATTCATTTAGAGTTTGCATGATGTTTCTAGAACATCTTAGCCCACGTGTAGATTCATGCCATCACCATCATAATCATTCTATAAAACTACACCATCTATAGACAAAGAGCTCCCCCATGCTCCTTCTTCGTATGTGCATCAACATTCCTGCGACTCTCTATGTCTGCGATTCGTAGATGTCCTTTTCCATAACCCATCATTTTGAGAGTATTTCTGATGTCATATAGCATAGAGCCTTCAGTGTGAAATGGATAGAAATGCTTTACCATAAAAGGTCATTAAATGTTCATTTATAAGAAGTTCATTCTTCCTTTTGAATTTTCTTAGATTTTATTTGTGTGTGTGTGTGTGTGTGTGTGTGTGTGTGTGTGTATGTATGTATGTAAGCGCATGAATGCAGTGCCCAAGGAGGACAGTAGAGGGCAATAGAGAGCAGCAGAAGCCAGTAGAAGGCAGCAGAGGGCAGTGGGTACCCTGGAACTAGAGTTACTGCAGGTTGTGATCCACCTAACATGTGCTCTGGAAATTGAACTCCTGTCCTCAGCAGGAGGAGTATGTGATCCTTACCATGAAGCCATCTATCCAGCTCCAGGTAATTCCTTCCTTCTGCTGACTTTTAGTCTTCTCTATGGGTGTCTAATTATATCAGGATATTTGAGACAGCCTTGTAGGCAGAAGTACTTGAGTCATGTTCTTGTTTTGTGTCTGTTTTTAAATCCAGTCCGACAAACTTTTGTCTTATAATTGTATGCTTAACTATGTTTCAATTATATTTTAGGGTCTAAGCCTGATGTATAATTATTTATATTAAGCTAGTTCTTATTCCTCAATTTTATTTTCCTGTTGTTCTATATCTTACTTGTGCATGTTTTCGTATTTCATTTTCATTTGTCTCTCTTTGTAAAGTGTAGCTCTTTGTGTGGGTTTTGCATGCTTACATTTGTTTTGAAATCTATCATGTTCTTATAAATTGAAGTTTGGCTTGTCAAGTTTTGAATAAGCCGTGCTACTCTGGCTCAGTGGGTCTGTGGTAAATAGTAGACTCAAATCTTATTTCATTCTAAATAGCTATGAACAAAACTCAAAATGGTTCCCACTGTACTAATGGTAACTTATTTGCATTCTGAATTCTAAGTTAAAACCCCAACTCTAAGTATCTGGAGTTTGGACTTAGTGATTGAGAATTTAACATATATGAGGACCTTGATTCCAGCCCAAGCCCCACAAAAGAATCAATAGTCAAAGCAAATTACAAAAATGAGATTATAAAATCTAATAATAATAATGTGGTGGTTTGAGTATGAGTGGCTTAGGGAGTGGTACTATTAGGAGGTGTGGCCTTGTTGGAGGAAGTATGTCACTGTGGGGGTAGGCTTGGAGACCCTCCTCCTAGCCACCTGGAAAGCCAGTCTTCAACTAACAGCCTTTAGATCAAGATATAGAACTCCTAGCTCCTTCTGTGTCACTCCTGCCTAGATGCTGCCATGCTCCCCACCTTGATAATGGACAGAACTTCTGAACCCGAAAGCCACCCCCAATTAAAAGTTGTCTGTAGTTACCTTGGTCATGGTGTCTGTTCACAGCAGTAAAACCCTAACTAAGACTAACAATAAAGTAGATATGTGGCCCAAGTGTATGAGAGTGACACCTGGCTCTGGGGCTCATTGCAACATTGCTCTCTGAAGGGAAAGAAGGAGAAAGCCATAGAGAATAAGTGTGTGTAAGTACAGAAAAACAGATATGCATTCAACTGTAGAATGTGTGCTGAATTCCAACTGTTCTAAGCTCTGCACATTCAACAAAATGGCCAGTTTTAATCTGTGAAAATAGATAGAAAATCAATTAACACTGTATAGATTTAGCACCAATTCAGAGTAGAATGACATTCCATGTCAGACAGGAATCTATTGAAAGCCACCACTCTACCACAGTGACCTCTGCCTGCTGTGAGAACACTCAAACTATATAGGCTGGTTGCTGCTCTTGTTAATTTTGTTCCAACTTTAGAATAGAGGTTCTCAGTCTGTGAGTTGTAACCCCTTTGAGGGTTAAACAGCCCTTTCACAAGGGTTGCCTGAAACCATCAGAAAACACAAATATTTACATTACAATTCAAAACAGTAGCAAAGTTACAATTATGAAAATATAATTTTATGTTTGGGAGTCACTACAGCAGAAGAAATTGTATTAAAGGGTCACTGTATTAGCAAGGTGTGAGAACCACATTAAAGGAAGAAAGAATGCTGAAAAAGTGATTAAATTATACATACATATTTGTGTATATACACATACTACACTTAATGGACCATAGAATACTTTTAATATTGGAGAAATCAAAAGCTGGCCCAGGGTAAGGCACACACAGGTATACATGTCCCACACATATGATGAAACCATGGACACCATACCAGAAACCGAGCAGACCCAGGATTAGGGTCTGAGGTGTGAAACATTCCACAACAGGAATGGATGGACATGGAAACAGAGATCAAGGCAGAGTTAACCAAAGACAGGGATAGCTCAGATAGAGATGGACTTGGAGGTCAGCCAAGGATGCACTGACGGTTACCTTTGATAGTCACTGTCATTGAGGATATTAGCAAACTCTAGAGGAACTCCCAGCACTGATTGCCAGTCTGACAGCAGCAGAAGAAGACACCTCAACCATCCTACTACATACTACAACATATCTCAGTCCCCCTCTGAACATGACACATCCCGAAGTTAAAAATACATACAAACAGAACATAAACGAGGTTTGGATACCAAAGAAAATACCGAATCCTTGAATTATGGGCATAGAAGGATACCAAACCAAAAGCATAGAAAACACTTTCACTATAACCATAAAATGAAGTTTGCCAAACTTAGAAAAAGAGATGGCAGTCCATATTCAACAGCAGCAGAGAGTATTAGATAGACAGGAACAGACAAGAAACTCCACATGACATGTCTTGGCTTAAACGTTATGGCAAAGAATAAAGAAAGGGTCCTGAAAGCTTCAAGAGAGAGGAGTTGAGTCATTTGTGAAGGAGACCCATCAAAGTACTAGCAAGTTATACAATAAAAAAGCTTTACACACTGAGTAGCCTGGAAAGACGTAGTTCTTACTCAGAAATGCAACTGTCAACCAAAAACTATCTATTGTAATTGAAGGAGAAATAAACATTTCAAAGGTTAGAAAGGACTATGAACTAAAGTAAAATGACAGGAATGAATGCATATTTTAAAAATAATCCTGGATAATAAAACCCTTAAAGCTAATAAACACTTCCAGCAAAGTGGCAGAATACAAAATTAACACATAAGAATCAGTAACGCGTTTAATATAACCTATGTCTCTGGGGCATCACTGCCCTGCCCATGTAAGGCACCGTGCTTTGAAATAATGAAAATACTATTTTATAATTACTGACTGGGTGTTCAGACCTAAATGGGACATCTCTACTAAGCCCCTGCCAAGGTTCAAGGAACACTCTGGTCAGGAATTAGAAAGAATGTACAAGCCAGAGACTGAGGAGTAGCGTTGTAGGACATCTGGACATGGCATGACTGTTGTGCATGTGAGCTCACATCAGCTGTCTGCACAAATTCAAGCCAGTGAAAATTCCACCATGGAAGTAGGAAGGGATCACTTGACCCTTCCCCTAGGAGAAGAGCTATGAGCAGCTAATAGATGCCTGAAAGCTAATTATTTTTCTTTGGAGGCGTGGCCAGCAGTAGATGGCTCATGCTGTGGTGGATGGTCCCACATCCAGGCACCCGAGGTGAGCATTTATGGGATTAGGTGGATTATTAAAATGTGGAAGCATGAATCTGTGAGAGGGAGGTGTTGTGAGGGAGGCTGTGGGGGGAATTTAAGGCCGGAAATGAGGTAAATATGATTAAAATACGTTATATACAGGGTATAAAGTTTTCAAAGAAGAAATCAAATACTATTACAATACTAGAAAATATTTTTGATGTAAACATTATGTCCTATTGTCAGTTTTCCCCAACCACATTTATGAAGGTTTATAATAAGCCCTTTATGTCATCTTGCATTAAAGGAGCTTAATGGCTGTTATTATCTGCGTTCATTTCTTCTTCGGTCATAGCCTTACACAGCACCCCATTTTATAAGGGGCGAGTGGAATTTAATAAGGGGAGTAAGAACAATCTGAATGAAGGAAAGTCTAGAGAAAAAATGTCATCATTGAGAGTTGACTGTGAGGCTGTGTGGTAAAACTAGAGGCATCTGAAGTGTTCAGAGCAGTGAGCTACCTGGGTAGCTGTCGTGGTGTGTACTGAAGAGTCCTCTACTTTGTCAACCTGTCACACAGCTCTCTCCAGACCTGCATCCAGTTTGCAGTGATGGCATCCTCTGCAGAATCCTACCAAAGGATGCTCCCTTTTCTTTAGGGAAACTGATGGTACTTTATAGATGAAGCAAGATGCTGCCAAAGAAAACAGGATGCTTGCCTCTAATTGTAACAACTTAATAACATAAGGGCTAGTGCAAAAAACTTTTTAAAATTCTGGGCTCATGCAAACTTGCTGCTGGGCCTCTGCCAGCTCAATGCACCTGCAGTAATTCCCTGCCAATATTTCAAAGTGTCAGCTTAAGTGGCCTGTGCGCTGCCTGCACAACTATGCTAATTGCTGGGATGTGTCTAGACCAGCTGAGATAATGGGGCACCAAGATGCAGGGGAAATGTCAAGATCTGGAGTTCCGGCTACTCATGTTTTTTCCTTTAAACTTCATGGGGTGACAAATTCTGGGAAGATATTACACAATTATTACACAATTAATTATTCTTTCCGTTCTTTACTCTTGGATCCCATGCAGGAAATGCATGGAAATTAGGCTTTTAAAAATCTTAGTACACAGGGCCGGAGAGATGGCTCAGGGGCTAAGGGCACTGGCTGTCCTTGCACAGGACGTGGTTCAGGTTCCCAAGATCTTTGTGGTGGCTTACAACCATCTGTCATTCCAGTTCTAGGAGATCTGATGCTCCTGTCATGTGTGTGCATAGAAAAGGATAAATCTGTCTAATAAGGCTGAGAAAATTTTATATTCATAATTTTATATAATATCTAATTATATATTATAAATATATTATATATTTTGTATATTTATTTATATTTATACACTACTCTAGTGGGCATCATGGGTATGTCTTTAGCACAAGGTTGACTGTCAACACTGATTCCTTTTCCATATCAAGCCTTCCTTATATTATATATAATGTATATATAATATAATATAATATAATATTTATATTAATTATCCATCATTTACCACATGTCATATATGATATACATATACATCATATACATACACATACACATATACATCATATACACATACATATACATATGGTATTTGCAGTAGGGGGCATTAACATGCTAGGCAAGCATTTGCAGTGAGCTCACTCTTAGCCTATCATTCTATGTTTTTAGAGCAAAGCATGATGACAGGAAGAAGGAATTTGCTCAAGCACATGAATGTAAGATTGTGATGGATAGTTGAGCCATAGATCCTTCACACATGCTGTCTGAATTCCAGAATCTGTGTTCATAGAGGGCTCTCCAAAAAGACCAGCAATAACGGTGTTGATACTCACCAACATGGAGACCGTATCATTACTTAATTCTTTACATGAGCTGCCTGGCCTCAAGTATATTTTTGGACACTTCTAATTACAGCCTTCTGTTATTGGTTCCACATTACCAATGGGGAAATTGAGTCTTAAAGAATTTAAGAAAACTGCTTAAGGCACTGTTGGGCAGTCTGAGCCCACTGTTTGTATTCCTGACTTGCCCATAATAACAGAGTCTTCTGAATGTGTAGAGAGGTTAGCCATTCTTAGATGACGGCTACCCTCTCTGCAAATCCTTGTAAAACACAGCATGTATGGGCATTTCCTTCTAGGATTAATAATATATTATGCAACATCACTACTTATACTTCAAATTCAGGGGCTGGAGAGAAAACCAACATCAGAAGAAACCAGTAAGGACATCAACAGATGGGTTCCAGGAGGAAACTTCAGAGAATCCAGGATCCACAAGGAAAAAAACAAGGCACTCTGGGAAATGATGTGCTTTGAAGACACTTCACAAGCCAAAGCCCAAATAGAATCTCCAGAAAGTAATCATTCCTTTGCGGATATGCAAAGGATCATGGGTTGTCAGTGCTATAAGGAGCAAGCTCCTGGAATACTCATTCAGTGACTGTAGAGCCTTATGAAAGGGCTTTTACTTCAATAATCTTCAAGGGAACATGTGTATTACCAACCAGTCACAAATAAATCAGTAAATCTAAGTCTGCTTAGAAAGTCAGGTGAGGCCCTGATTTTGTACTGAAAATGATCCTGGAGTTTCAAATGTTCTAGTAAATTTATTTAAGTAATTTGAAACACTCATTGATTTCTTCTCTGTGTTCTATATTAGAAAACAGGTATATGTTATATAATTGTATATATAAGTATGTGTACATACATACATATGTTTCCATGAGCACTATATATATAGCATGTTACACACTGCATGTGTAATATGTGTATATATAGCATGTTACACACTGCATGTGTAATATGTGTATATATAGCATGTTACACACTGCATGTGTAATATGTGTATATATAGCATGTTACACACTGCATGTGTAATATGTGTGCTTAATATGTTACTAATAAGTAATTATGTAATAATGTTTGTTAACATATTTTCTTGGGCAATACCTAGCTATAATAAGAACAGGAAAAAGCCTTTTGAGACTAACAGATACCAAGTAGCTTCTGCTACTAAGCAGTAGGTACTGGGAAAATGGCTCAGCGGATTATACACTTGTGCTGTGGAACTTAAGAACTGGAATTCAGATACCTAGAACCTATGTATAAAACCTGGCAGGTATTGTGGTCATGAATATTCTCTCTGCTCAGAGGGAGAGACAATGGATCCATAAGGCAAGCTGGACAGTTTGTGGATCCTGAATCAGTGAGATTCAGCTCCAGGTTCAGTGAAAGACACTGTCTCAGTACACAACATATAGGGCAATCCCTATTGTTGACATAAGATATCAACTTTGGGTCTTCACACATGCCCATGTCAGTGCAGGAACACCAGTACATACATGGGTCTATGTAGATATGAACCTGCATGCAATCATTCATGTATACATATGCAAGAAGAAGAAGAGGAAGAGGAAGAAGAGAGAAAGAAGAGGAGGAAGAGGAGGAGAAAGAGGAGGAGGAGGGGGAGGGGGAGGGGGAGGAAGAGGAAGAAATCAAGACAGAAAATCCTGTGGCAATCAAGTATGCTTTGTATGAAGGATACATTTGAGACCCCAGAGCCTTCCTCTCTGAACTTGCTGTTGGTCAGCCTCGGTCCCTTGCCATGGAAGACTAAATATGCATTCAACATGAATTAATGGGAAACGTCAGCATATCTATGGAGGACAAATATGAAGCATTTTTCTGTGAGTCTAATTCTAGAGCTAGCTCTCTCTCTCTCTCTCTCTCTCTCTCTCTCTCTCTCTCTCTCTCTCCCCTAGATTTTTTCCTTTTTTTCTTTGTTTTAAAATCATACAGTTAAATTGAAGTGGTTATAGAAAGATGGTATTATTTCTTTTTTGATAAAGTTTACCAGTGTGCTCTTGGGCCTGACACCTTCTCCTTTGTAAAGTTATTCTCTGTTGGTTCAAATTTTTAATACATTGGGAGCCTATTCAGATTATCTATATTTTTTTATGTCCTGAAGAAACCAGCTTAGTTCACATAGATTATCAAATTTGTGATATAAAACTACCATGGGATCAATGGTGAAATCCTGTATATTATACTTTAAAAGGACTTACATTGTTTTTTATTTATGTGTGTCTGTACACGTTCAGATACTTATAGTTACAAGAAGGAACATTTGATCCCCTGGCACTTGTGAGCTGCCAAAAATGTATTCTAAAAACCAAACTCCAGTGCTCTGAAAGAGCAACAAGTGTTCATACCTGCTGAGACATTTATACAAGCCACCTGTCTTAGGGTTTCATTGCTGTGAAAGGTCAACATGACAAAGGCCACTCTCACAAAGAAGAACATTTAATTGCAGCTTTCTTATAATTTCATCAATTATAATGAATATCATCATGGCAGGAAGCATGGCGGCATGCAGGCATGGTGCTGTAGGAGCCCAGAGTTCTACATCTTGATCCTTAGACAGCAGAAGAGGACTGTCTTCTACAGACAGCTAAGGGGATGCTCTGATTCCACCCTGGGCTGGGTTTGAGCATCTGAGACCTCAAAGCCCCACCCACACTGTGACACACTTCCTTCAACAAGGCCACATCCACTCAAGTAAG
Organism: Arvicanthis niloticus; assembly: GCF_011762505.2. NCBI lineage: Eukaryota > Metazoa > Chordata > Mammalia > Rodentia > Muridae > Arvicanthis > Arvicanthis niloticus. Next base: position 140,280,649 of record NC_047659.1, read on the forward strand.
GCTACACTTACTCCAATAGGCCACACCTCCTAATAGTGCCACTCCCTGTTGAAGCATTCACACAGATGAGTCTATGGGGACCAAACTTACTTAAACCATGACACCACCCCAATTTCTTTTCTAAGATTATTAAACCATGTCTTCTCTCCTTTTTCCTGTGCTAGAATAATTAAAGGTTTATAAATTCTTTTCAAGAAAACAATGTTTTGGTTCCCTTGGTTTTCTCTGTTGCCATCCTGTTTTGCATGGATTTCTGGTACAACCATCTGTTATTTTTTTTTCCTCCTGCTTGCTTCAGGTTTTTAGCCCTGTCTTTCTTTACCATTCCGGGCTGGAAGGTCAGAGGTTGACCTTACTCTGTCTCCTCACACATCTCTTATGACGTGCATTTCCCTCAAAGCACTGCTTTTGTTACAAGATACACATTGTCTTGCTTATCTGTTTTAGATTTTCAATACAGATTTTCTCCAAGACTCCTCCTCTCTGATTCACGCATAAGTTTGTAGGTTAATCTCCTCGATGCATCAGTTATCATTTCCTTCTACATTTGCTTTATTGGTTCAGAGGTTAAACCCACTATGGTCTAAGTCATATGTTATAGGACTTCTATTCTTTTAAATTGGGAGGTGTGGGTTTTATGGTCCTGGATCTGATACAGTTGGGAGAAAGTTCTAAGTTATCCCTCGAACGTTTTGTTGGTTGTAGTCTTCTATAGACCATGGCTGTGGCTGATCAGGTCCAACCAGCCTCTACCACCACTGATTGTCCATTATATTACTGATAGTGTTAGGGGGCATTATTGACATCTCCAACATGAAGAGACAACATCTCTTTCTTCTTGCAGGTCACTATTGTTTCCTTAGATATCACAGTGTTCCTTAAGTTCATATACGTTAAAGATGATTATGTCTTGGATAATTGACTCCTTTTATGGCTATGTAATTCCCTTTTATCTCTTATAATTTCTTCTGCTCTGAACTCTGTATTGTCTAAAATCAATATAGCAACTCAAGGTTCACTTTGATTAGCGCCTGCATATTTTCTCCCTTCTTCAGCTCTTTACTTTTAATCTATATTTAATCTTTGTGGCTAAAGTGGATTCTTAATAGACCGATTATTGTTGTGCCTTATTTATCCACCCTCTCTTAAAGTGTTTAATAAGAATAGTTAGGCCATTCTTGTTGAAAGGGTTTATTGACAGACAAAGAGATGGCTCTTTATTTCAGTTGATAACAGCAGTCAATTGCATGATCACAGCTTATGGATTGATGAAATAAATGGTAAATGTCACAGGGGAGTGACATTAGATTGGTATCCGCCATGTTTACAAACATTTTCGTTGTGTTATCCCACCCTTTATTTTTAATTATCCTCTTCTATGCTGCTTTCTATATTCTGATTGAATGTTTTAGATGACTTATTTCCATTCTATTTGTGAGTATATAAGTTATGCTTTAAAAAAATAGTGCTCTCCTTATAGCTCAGAACATATATTTAATTAGTCTTTATACTAAATGATATCATGCTTTTTCAGAATAATGCAAGTACCTCTTAAGAGAAACTCCAAGCCTCTGTCCAACAGTTTGAGACTTTTGTCATTTATTTCATTGGTCCATAAGCTATTAGCACCTGCCTAATACTGCTGTCATTAATTTGAGTGAAAGTATTCTATTGATAATAAGAAAATATATTTTATTTTGACTCTATTATTCCTTATCATTCTTACATTTTGTTTATAGATCTAGTTTGGCCTATATAATTTTCCTTTGCCTTGAAGAAATGCCTTAAACATCCCTGGCAAGCCATACCAACTGACTACAGATGACCACAGAGCTTTTGTGTTGAGAAAGTATTTCAGGTTTAAGGAGCAGTTCTTCCAGATCTAATATTCTAAACTAGATCATGCCCATACCTGCTTCACTCAGATCTTTGAATATTTTATGTTATCTGTTTCTTTTTTGGCACAGTACTAACACAGATCCTACATGTCTGTGTTCTTGTTCTTCTAACAGAAGGATGATTTTTTTTTTCTCCCTCTGACTTCTTTTTTAGAATTCTCTTTGTTTTTCTGAAGTTTGGATGAGTGAAGCCTGGGTATAGTTATCTGGGAACTCAGCATAACTACCCAGGAATATGTCCTGGGGTCTGGAATTAATTTGAGAATAAAACTTCATCACCGTTGCTTCAAATATTTGTTTTATATCTTTTTACACTTCTTGCTACCTACAATGTTGCTGTTTCATTATTTTGGAATTTGCCCAGATTATGGATGGCTGTGTGGTTCTCGCTTGTTACTATTTGTTCGTTTATTTTATTTTTGTGTGACCTGTGTTTTACAGCTGAGGAAGTCTCTAAAAATGCCCCTGAGTTCACTGGCTTTGGTTGCAAGTGTATGAAGCCCAGTAATGAACACATCAGGGTCATTGCTCAGCTCTGTTTGATTCCTGAAGTGCCCTTCCCATTCTATGTCAGGTTTCTACATCTCTGCTTGCATTGCTGGCTCTTCTTACCCATGGCCTACTTCTTCAATCAGAATGCTTGACATTACCATAATTGTTTGAAATTTTATATTAATGAAACTCCCAAATCATGGTCATATGCAGAACTGATTTATTTCTATGGGTTTGCTCTTTTATTTCTTGTTTTAAAAGTTTTCCTTTCTTTGTTATCTTTTTTTATGACCCATCTGTCTGCCTAGATCACAGGGATGTTTGCATGGTCTGTACCTCTTCATGGTTCCTGAAGGGAGCTGAGGAAAAGTAAAAGGCTCTCCTATGGCTGGGTCCTCAGGGCTTATTAATCGTCAAACCTATCTTACTTGTCCTCTAATGATGAGCTAGTTGCCTTCTCAGTGACACCTACATTGTTGTATATGAGGCATCTTCCTGGTGTCATCTTGTCACAGATTTTAAATCTCATTATATTCACTGTATATATTGCAGGGCTCCATAAATATAATTTTTATGAAGTATTTAATACCTTTGACATTATTCATTTTCATGTTTTCCATTTTTAGCACACTGCTTTCCCTTCTTCCTGCTAGGCCCCCTCTTTCCATCTTGCATTCTGTCATGCATACATTTACACATACAGGTGTAGGGATATGTGCATATATAAAATCCAGAACCCACAAATTAGAGGAAAATATAATATTTGCCTTTCTCTGTGGTGTGTGTTATTTCTCTTACTATGCTAACCTCAGGAGGCATGTATTTCCCAGATAACAGCACCGCTTCATTTTTCCTTAAAGCTTAGTAAAATTCAGTTGTGTTCTTTGTCCATTTGTCTTTTGATGGGCAGCTGGACTGGTAGCGAAGCGTAGCCGCCGTAGAGATCCCAGCAGTGAACACGGATGTGCAGTTGTGTGGCTTAGAATGCTTTGGGTATGTGCTCACGGCCAGTAAAGCAGGGTCATAATAAACCTCTAATGTTTTGGTTTTTTGGTTTGAGTGTTGACGTTGAGGAGACTTTGTACTCATCCCCATGGCAGCAGGACTAAGTTATTCTCCTACTGATAGTGAATGGATTCTCTTTTCCACTACACCATTGTTCTATGAGAAACTCATGAGCCACCCACATTTTTATAACTCCTGGCTCAAAGGTAGGCCTGTAAACACGGCTGTATGGAGGCTCTGAGGTCTTTACAAATACATTTTCAAGTAGCTTTTGTACTATTCATTTTTTCTAATCCAACTATAGATCCAACTATGGAAAGAAAGAAAGAAAGAAAGAAAGAAAGAAAGAAAGAAAGAAAGAAGATAGGAAGGAAGGAAGGAAGGAAGGAAGGAAGGAAGGAAGGAAGGAAGGAAGGGACGAACTTGAGATTTATCTGCTGGAATGTGGTTATTGTTCTATTGCTGTGAAGAGAAATTATTATGAAGGCAACTCTTATAAAAGAAAGCATTTAATTGGAGCATTGCCTACCATTTCAGAGGTTAAGTTATTATAATTCTAACAGGAAGCAGACAGGCATGGTGCCAGAGCAGTAGCTAAAAGCTTTATATCCTGATCCAAGAGAAGCAGGAAGAAAGAGAGAGGGAGGGAGGAAGGGAGGGAAGAAGGGAGGGAGGAAGAGATGGAGGAAGAGAGAGAGAGAGAGAGAGAGAGAGAGAGAGAGAGAGACAGGCCAGGGGTGGGGTTCTGGACCTAGAGTGGCTTTCGAAACCTTAAAGCCCACCCCATCCAGTAACCAACCTACTCCCACAATCCTTTGAAACAGTTCATCACCTGGGGAGTAAGCATGCAAATCAGCGAGTCTATGGGGGCTATGCTAATTCCAACCACCACAGGGGAAAATCACACAGAAATTCCGGTGTATATTCTTAATGGCTAACAAAGATAGACACTAAAATGAAAGTCAAGAGTGTTAAAATGGAAATGAACACATGAAATTCTGGTTTCGTTGTTAAAACTCTTCAAGTCAGTTGAGTGGAGGGGCACAGCAGATTATAAACATCAGAGGATATAAAACAAAAGCTAAAACAGACTGAAAGAGAATGGGAGAATGAGGGTGAATTTAAAAGTTATAAAATATTCAGAAATTTGTAGTAAGAAAGTGGAAGTTGATGGGGAAGCATTATTGAAAGAGAAGCTGGAAGGGGCTCTTCAAAAAGCACCGGAAGATGAACTCACATGCGAATCCATAAGTAATTTTGGAAATTTTAATGTGTATTTTATGAAATGAACACAGAATCTGTTCCTTATCTTTTACAAGGACCAGGGAGTATTTTTAAACTTTAATATTTTAAATTCAAAAGAAACTTCAATAAATCCACACACTTAGGTATTCCATAGATGACAGTTACAAGTCACACACAATATAACTCAAGTCAAGAATAAATACATAAATAAAACATTCCACCATGAGGCTGGGCACATAGCTCTGATGGTAAAAAATCCTTGCGAAATATGCATGAGGTCCTGAGTCTGAACTCCAGAATCATATAAACTAGGCATGCTAGAATAAGCCTGTATTTGCAGCGCGTGGGAGAGGGAGGCAGTAGGACCAAAAGTTCAAGGTCATCCTGGACTACATAGGGAGTTCTAAGCCAGCCTGAGCTACATGAGACCCCATCTCAAGTAAAAAAAAAATTAAGCATACAATAATTCTCAAAAAAAAATCTTAGGATTGAAGACTAAATTAGAATATAGCAACAAACCATTTTGAAATGTATGAGAACCATATGTATTAAAATATCCAATGTAGTTAGCATTGTAGGCATAAGACTATAAACTTAAATATCTGTATCACTTCATGAGAAACAATCCAAATAAACAGACAAATGATAAGGCCGTTAAAAAGCTAGAAGTAAGCATACTTTAAATTACACAGCAGAGTAGCTAGGTCTGAGTATGACAACTGCCCTTGTGTGGTGCAATGCAAAAATGAAGGTGCACACTAAATTGGGTAAAATAACTTTTTAAAAATTTTGCATAGGACAGGATTTCACAGCACCACCCACTCTGCCGTCACCCACTTTGCCCTCAAGGTGACCATGACTCCTTCTGGAGCCCTGAACCCCCATCTGCTTCTGCTTTCCAAGTTCTGGATGGGAAGACATGTGCCCGTGTGCCTTTCTTACAAAATAGTCTTTAGACAGGTGATTCAGTGACCCAGTGCACAACAAATTCTGATCACCTTCAAATTACTTTATAAAGAAAGACAAAATATCAATGTAAGATTATTTAAAAGGATTCAAATAGCAGATATGAAAGATATTAAAAATGCCCACATGTTGAGTCTTCCCTGGGACCACATAATTTTATGTTGTATTTAAAATAATATCGCTCACATAGCATGCAGTCCATGTAAAATTCTACATATCAGACATAACAGAAGACGCACTCATCTCGATTATTATTCAAGTCAAGCCATCGGAAGGAAAGTGAATAGTCATATTCCAAATAGAAGATTTTATGTAAAACACAGCAATTTCCCAATAACCAGCTTTTAAAGTAAGGTTGTGAGTTCATTTTTATTTGTTTCTGGATTCTGATGCAGTGAGATGTAAGATATTTAGCTTCTTGGCAGGGTTTCAGGAGATTTGGGAGCCTGGCAGGATGCACCTTTTCTCTTAGAACCTTATCAGTTATCTTTCCCTAATGTCTGTCCACTGTTCTTACTGCTCGCTTCTGGATCCGATTCTGTAATTCAAACACTCCTCAGTCTTGACTGCAGATGGTTGGTTTAATTGTTAATCAGATAATCACTGAGATAACTTTGTGTCTTAAAAAAATACATTGAGCAGTTATACTCAGCAAAACTGGGTGAGTTCCTTTAAGGACCACTTTCCTGATTGCTACTGGGGTATGTCAGGTCTATGCGAACACCTACCAATGTTTCCTGATCCCTTGTACCTGCTCACTCCCCGTGGAGAGGAGAAACAGTAGTCTGGTCCAAGTCTGTGCCCTGACAAACAAGACCTGGCCTATAGCACCTGAAACTAAGGTGATTTTAGCACCTCTTTCTGAAAAGGAACATATGCTGAGTCAAGTCCACATACCTGTTATGTCAGAATTCAGAAGGTAGAGGCAGGAAGTTTGCTACAAGCTCCAAGCCTGCCTGGTCTATTTAGGGGGACCTCTTCTTAAAAACTGGCAGCAGTAGCAGCAGCAGCAGTAACAACAATAACAACCTCAGACTGCAAAATGCAACAACAAAAAAGGATGCATGCTGGGACTGGGTGCAGGCATGTGATCCAGGCTACTGTAAGGCTGTGGAAGTTGATACAGGAGGATTGAAGTTCCAAGTTTGCCTAGAAAACTTAGCAAGAAAAAGACAGAAAGTGAAAGAGTATTAACTCACAGGCAGGGTTTAAAACAAACAATACACCAGGCCTTAAACATTAAACACACACACACACACACACACACTGACACAAGCATAACATTTATTAATGATAGTATCAGAAATCATCCTGAATTATAAAAAGATACACCCTACAGTGAATCAAAGAGCTCTCGGCTGTAAGTCCTTTTCCAGAACAGACATCCCCCCACCCCACCCCGTTAGCTTTTCTTTCTCATGTTTAGATAAGGTACCGATCACAGAAGATGACAAAGCCAAGAGTTGGTGAATTTCAAAAAAAAAAAAAAAAAAAAAAGTCCCAGAGCCTAGTGGCTGATCTCAGAGACACACTGTCCTAGAACCTTGGGCACTTGGATCTTAGACACCCAGGCCACCCAGGAGCTGGCTGAGTCTCTAGCCCAAGCACACCCAGCCTTTCCCTCCAGGGAGTCAATGCTGTGTGACAACATGAAATCCAAAGGGATCAAGGAGCTGTGGTCTCATCCCCACAGTGAATGGCTGACGGGAAAGATGTTATTCACAGTTGTTCACACAACTATGACTTACTAATGCTTTAGCCACATGTGAGAGCAAGATCCAATGTACCTGTGTACCTGCCTCGACTTAAATAGCTTCTGTGGTACCTAAAGTGAGGAAGTGAACGTGATCCACACATAGCAACTCTCTAGTTTTTAAGAGATGCTAGAGATCTCCAGTGTTTATGGTGGTAGGTATTCCAGGGGCTGGGCAATGGGAAGAAGCCCTTGCTTTTCTCTGGTGTCTCCATGTGTGGCTTTAGGAAGAATTCCTGATGGATGAAGAATTCTAGATTGATTGAAGGCCATTCTTAAAATCCCCAGAGCAAAAAAAAAAAAAAAAAAAGTCACTGTTAGCACCTACCCAGGTACTGAATTGCTTCCTAGACTCTTTTTTATTTTTTATTTTTTTAAGAACTGGACTCATCCTTCCATTTTGATAATGCCTACCCTTCAGCATTTACCAGAGATTTAATGAGGCAATCCATCTGGCCTCAGCTTGTGAATCTTCAGAAACATGAGATAAGCACATGTATCTTCTTTTAAAAAATTATTTATTTTCATTTTATATGTATGGGTATTTTTCCTGCATATATGTTTGTATGTTTGGTGCCTGCAGAGGCCATTGGATTCCCAGAGCTGAGTTTCAGCTGTCTGCTAACTTTCGAGTGGTTACTGGCAATAAAAACTCTTGTTCCTCTGAAAGAGCAGCTCGTGTTCTTTACCACTGACCGTCTCTACAACCCATAAACGTCCTTTCTTCGTAAACCCTGTTTGCTCCAGGTATTTCCTTAAAATAGTGATAAGTCTGATATATCATGAGATTCAAATTTCGGAAGGATAATTCTTGGATGCCGGGTATTGCTTGCTGGCTTTTCTTCCCTTGTTTAGTCTGTTATCTGTTAACCATGGATTTTGGTGTCAAGCCCAGATGGATGGAACTTTCTAGGCTCAAGTTCAGACATGTTGCATTTTAGTGAGCAGCTTTTCTCATTAAGCTAGGCAGGTCTATGGTCCTTGACATGGCCTTGAAGGTTCCCCCAACCAGCCAGTTATTATCCTTGCTTCTGTACTCAGCATTTTCCCCTAGAAAACCATCTCTTATCTCTTAGTTGAGATAAACACCGCCTGCACTTACACATCCTCTGATTATCCAGCCATGGCCACAGAAGCCAAGTTCCTTGCTCCTTACACGGGCTTCCGTTCACTCCCCTGTGTTCAACACTGAGGGACACTAATTTCTTAGACTAATTTCTTCAGAAGACTGAATGCTCACGCACTGGCCCTCAGCTGGGCTAGTGTTACCCTATCTGGGACAGCTGCCAAGGTACGAAAATTCTTTGATAGGCATAAGTGAAAGATACTGCAGGTGTGTAGTATTTACAAGCTGGGGAGGGATGCTGATCAAAAAATTTAAAACGGCCAGGATAGCTCAACTCTTGCAAATATTAATAATAACAGAACCTTACAGAATAAACATAGGTGTTGCACTTTCCGTATAAAAAATATATATATATATACTCTATGCAGCTTTAATCCACAAAGTCCAAGGACTCAGGGCTCTCCTTGGCTTCTTATTGAAATCTGTGGCATTGGATATGCAAGCCTCAGATGCCCGAATTTCAGCTCACCTCAAATTCTCTGTCTTAGACTCTAAAGTATGTGTTGACAGGGTTGCTGTTGCTCTCGCCTTTGTTCTGTTTGTCTCAGTTGCAGGAAGACAAGTAGAAGCTCCTACTGTAGAATTAATTGAAATTTAACACCTCCTGACTAAGTTGTCTGGCTAAAGTTGAGTGTGCAAGAAGTTCACCACCCAGGACACCCAATGTGATTAAGATCAGCTAACAATTGCAAATCACGTCGCAGAATAAATCAATTAGAGACCAGTGATCGCCCGTGTGCTTGTTGTTATTAATTACCCAGTCATACTCCCCAAACTGTGTTTTAGAAATAATTGAGTTTTTAAGGCACTCTTGGAGCACGAAAAGAAACTTCTTCTCAAAGGAGAGAGAAAAAGTGGCGGGGGTGGGGGGGGTGGGGGGGGTGGGAAGTCTGAAACTCAGGGACTTTGTTTGCCATCATAAACTGAAACACAACAGTGTTGAGTGGGAACACTAAACAAAGGTGAATGAAGACTCCAGGAGAGCGAGACGTGCGTGGGGGTGGGGAGGGGAGGTGTGTGTAGGCGGGCGTTCATCTTCTGCATCTGATAGCTGGATGTAGGGATACAGGGGTGGAAGACAGACAGGAATGGAAGGCAACTATAAATGAAGCCTATTGGTGTTTATGCTAACAAATACATGTCTTGATGTCTCTACAAGCCCTGAGCATGCATATGCATAGCGCATACAATCTGCTTGCTTGGTTAGTAAGTTCAGAACATGATTATTGTCTAACTCTTAACAGACACAGCTATTAGGTTTCCCAGTCACACATGCCTGTTCTTCTGTTAATTCACGCTATCTCTTTCTTGTCTCTCCTTTGTTACCTGAAAACTCCCAAAATGTAGTATACAGAATGTATCAAACTGTATGGAAGATTAACTTGAAAAATTAGACAGATTCCCAAAATTAACAAAAGTCAGGAAAAAAATGAAAAGATTAGTAAAGACACAAAATTAGAGCATTATGGGAAATGACAGTAAATTACATCAGAAGATACAGAAAGGGAAACCACAAAACTTTGACTAGCGTGACAAGAAAGAAAATACAGGTGTTCACCAAGCAGTTGAGAAGGGAATTCAGGAAAACTCAGCCATCAACCAGTTTAAGGTTTCTCATGAAACTAAGGAGGTTGTCCCCACGTGAGCAAATTGTGCCCCAGAAAATTTATCTCAAAGACAAGTGAACAGGCTTATACAAATGCACGGTGAAGCGTGGAGCATGGGATGGCATGGTTGTCGTCAACTGGAAACAACTCAGGAGTGGTTTAATGCATCATGAAGTAAGACTATAGGAAAAGGAAGCCAGCGGTGCACAGAAGTGTGGGATTCTGCCTGTTTGAAATGGTAAAGAATAACTTGTGGCTATGAAGAATATAAAACCTTAAATTCCCCACTCCCAAATCATCCACTTGATCAGTAAAGTAATGAATGGAACAGACGGTTCTCAAAAGAAGAAGTTTCAATTGTTGTTAAAAGCCTGAAACTGTGTTCTGTACTCTTAGCCATCAGGGAACTGCAAAGCAGCACAGCTTGAAGGTTCAGGTTCACAGCCTGAAGTCAGAGCAATGGCCTTCCTGAAGAAAACCAATACCTCAGTGCTGCAGGGGCCTGAGAAGGAGGAACCTGCTGCTGGGAATGGAATTTGGTAGTTCCCGTGGAAATGAGTGTAGAAGTTCCTCCAGAACAAAAACTGGATCTCCCATCCAGTGATACCACATGGGCATGCACCCCAAGAACTCTAAGTTGGCCCTCCATAGAGATGCCTGCACAGCCATGATTATAACTGCACTGTCTGCTTTAGCCAAGATATGGAACCAGATATCTGTCTGTCAACACATGGACATGTAAAGAAAATGGCATACATTCCCAGCGGACTTGTATTGAGCTGCGAATGCTAATGAAATTAGGAGAGTCACAGCAAAATAAATAGAACAAGTGGCTGCTGCATTAAATGAAATAAGCCAAACATGGAAATAGAAACTCCATGTTTTTCCTCATGTTCAAAGTTTACACATGTTCCTGTGAGTGTGTGTATGTTTGTGTGTGTGTAAGAGTGTATGTGTGTGAGTGTATGTGAGTGTATGTGTGTGTCTGTGTATGAGTGAGTGTGTAAGTGGGTGTATATGTGAGTGTGTGTGTGTTTGTGTGTGTATGAGTGAGTGAGTGAGTGTGTATGTGAGTGTATGTGTTTCTGTGTGTATGAGTGTGTGTGTATGTGAGTGTAAGTGTGCATGTGTTTATATGTGTGTATGAGTGAGTGTGTGTGTGAGTGTATGTGAGTGTGTGTGTGTTTGACTGTGTGTGTTTGTGTGTGTGTGTATGAGTGTGTGAGTGTGTGTTTGACTGTGTGTGTTTGTGTGTGTGTATGAGTGTGTGAGTGTGTGTTTGACTGTGTGTGTTTGTGTGTGTGTATGTGTGTGTGAGTGTGTGTGTGTTTGACTGTGTGTGTTTGTGTGTGTGTATGAGTGTGTGAGCGTGTGAGTGTGTGTTTGACTGTGTGTGTTTGTGTGTGTATGAATGTGTGTGTGTATGAGTGAGTGTGTGTGTGTGTATGTGAGTGTGTGTGTTTGACTGTGTGTTTGTGTGTGTGTATGAGTGTGTGAGTGTGTGTTTGACTGTGTGTGTTTGTGTGTGTGTATGAGTGTGTGAGTGTGTGTTTGACTGTGTGTGTTTGTGTGTGTATGAGTGTGTGTGTGTGTATGAGTGAGTGTATGTGTGTAAGTGTGTGTATGTGTGTTGGACATGAAAGTAGAAAGGAGAGGGAGGGAAGAGTTGTGAAGGAAGAAGAGAAAGCAATGGGATTGATGTTTCAGGACAGTGATATGGGAACTCTGTAGGGAAGAAGGGGACCAGACAAAGGAGGAGGGGAGGACCAGGGAGGAAGTGAGCAGCAGAGATGTACAATAATATATATTATAATAGATAATAAAATGTGAAATATAATATATCATATATCCATGTAGCATACATAATATACATATTACATATTAATTATACACAATATGTAAATATATTAATTAATATATTAATACAGTATATAACACAATACATTACATATGTATATATGGAAATATCACAATAATACCCACTTTTTAACATCTTCACAAAAAAATTAAAAATTAAGGGGAAGAAAAGAAGAAATAGAAGATTTTGGTGACCCAAGGCCTTAGCAACTGCGTGTGGAGAGAAGCAAGTGATGTTGGGGGGTAGGGGCGGGGCTTAGGGGTGAAGTTATCAGATCTTAACAGGGAACTTCTGTGTAGAAAGAATGCCCTGACTTGATTGTGGTGCTGAGCTCTGGCGTCTTCATGCGGTGACTCACAGGAGTCACACAATTAGCATAGAACAATGCGAGCCAGTCAGGTTGCAGGTGTGTAAATAGAGCCAAAGTTTGTTTTTTTTTTTTTTTTTTTTTTGAGCCACAGTTCTGGTTGAGACTCTTCTGAAGACATTTTTTAACAAGACCAGAGGCAGAGCTTGACACGGGGTGTGCAGCATCACCCAGGGCATGCACACTGATAACTGTCCCGAATATTAAAACTAAACTTTCAGATGATCCCAGAAGATTTTGCTGTGAATGCCAGGGGTAACATTAAAGCCAAAAGCAGCTTATGATTTTGTCTACAAATGAAGTGATAGACTACACTATGCTGTTTTCTGTAATCATTATTTATGGACATGTTTTTGGTTATGCTTCAAAAGATAAAGTCCCTATCAAATTGGTGTGCTGTGATACACTTTGAAAGTTTGGTTTCTATTTTCTATGGAGACGTTTTGCAGGATGATTCGTTCTGAGGATCGCTCTCACAGGCTAGTGCAGACCTCCTTGCAACTAAACCACAGCACTTTCCGCAGTGGCATTACTATGGAGCTTGAATCTCCCATGGTGCTCTGGGAGGCAGAAGACAGTGTCAGCAGAAAGGGCCAGCACAGAGGGTGATGCCAGAGGACCTAGGGTCCTGCTTGTTGTCAGTTGAAGGTTTCTGAGTAATTGACAGGTACACATAGGTGCCAAGCAGACGCTGCCTCTCTTCAGGCTCCGGGTCTGTTCTTTTGTAAAGAACAAGCTTGTCTTGGGGGTCAGCTGCCACCCCTGTGTCTGTGTACGTTAAATAAACCAGAAGAAAGCCCTTCACAATTCTGGTAATGTATTCGCTGTCAGTCTCAGGTTTGGGCATTTTATCTTCTGTGGCTTCTAAGGTTTCCAAAGGGGAATTGGGAGGAATTGAGATGGCATAAGGTACCAGAGACTGCCGAGAGTCAAAGCCACGCATTGACGCCAAACTTTACATGATTTTTTTTTTAATTAGAAAAGATTAGAATTTTTTTTTTTTTTTTTGGTTTTTTTCAAGACAGGGTTTCTCTGTGTAGTCCTGGCTGTCCTGGAACTCACTCTGTAGACCAGGCTGGCCTCGAACTCAGAAATCCGCCTGCCTCTGCCTCCCAAGTGCTGGGATTAAAGGCGTGCGCCACCACCACCAGGCTAAAAGATTAGATTTGAGATGTAAGAAATTGTACCAACTTTTCCCTAGTGGATTATTTCTTGCCTTTATAAAAATCAGATTAATATATCTTTGTAGATGCCAAAATACTGGCTACATTTATTTTGATGTTTAATATGTCAATTTTTCATATCGGTTTTATCATTATTTTTTGGGTAGAAATTAACATAATACTATTGGAACCTTTTTCTTTTGTGATTTATTTTTAATTCTGAGTGAGAGGAGACAGAGAAGAGAGAAAAGAGCGAGAGAAGAGAAAAGAGAAGGGAAAGAGAGAGAGACAGAGACAGAGAGAGAAGAGAAAGGAGAGACAGAAAGACAGAAGAGAAAGAGAGAAAGAGAGAGAGAGAGAGAGAGAGAGAGAGAGAGAGAGAGAGATGTTTAACACAACCAGAGCATGTATTGAATGCAGCAGCTGTAAGAGATGATGTAGGGCTATGAATTGAACTCAGGTCCTCTGTAAGAGCAGCAGGTGTTCTTAACCACTGAGCACGCCTCTAGACCTATTTGAGCCTTTTAATTAATCAAAATGAATTTAACTTCTTTGAAACACCTGAAATAAGTATATCACCATCATCACTATCACCATCATCACCATCACCACCACCACCACCATCATATCTGTGATGTCACCCTTGCTATTTTTCAGATGCTCCTGTCCACTCCAGCCTCATCTCCATCACCTGTCCATGCCTTCTTCTACCAGATAACCACCATTACTCCTTTGTAGATCTTGTCATTATGAAAGAATTCTCTGATGGTAATATCAATATTGGCATAATTTTCCCGGGCTATGCTTTTCACATTGGTGCTGATAAACTCATAAATTACTTTGCTAAGCTAAAAGAATTTTTTACTACATTTTAACTGCACCACATCCAACCCACACATTGATTTAGAGAGAAGACTCATTTTTCCTAACGTATTCAGGGTGATGATGTATTTCTCCATTTATTTAAGTTTTCTTTTATGTCCATCAGTAAAGTTTTATGATTTCTTCAGAGCAATCAGGTAATTACTGGTTATAGCTATTCCTAGAAAAAATTTTATAACTGCTTGCTACTTCAAATGGAATCTCCAGCTCTGCTCTCCAAGAGGGTGTATTGATTTACGTTACACGGCATCTACAAGAACACATCTGCTTTTCTGTTTAGACCAGAGGAAGAGGAGAGGCTTGAATTGCAGTTTGGACCCTTTGAGAAAGTTCTAACTATAATGTTGATTATACAGCACCCAAACAATAGAAGCCTTCCATCAACTCATGGAGGGAAAAGAGTCACCCCTGGAGTTCATCACGTGGAAAATTTCTCATTAGTATATATTGTTATGTAAAGTGTATTTCCAACCAAACATTTCTGACTTCATTTGTGTTTTTGTGAACACTGTCCAAAAGAAAGTATATTTAAACCCTCACTGCTGAATCTATCCATTACAGAGAACAAGGATCAAAATTTCCTAGAATCAGGGAAATTGAGGACACAATTGTTTGAGGGTGCTAGCTTGCAGTTTCTGAATTTATCCCAAGTTTCTCTTATTTGTTCATGGTGACTAAGGGAGTGTCTGACTGGGGTTTATGGAGTGGGAACAAAAAACTCTGTAGAACAAGCCTTTTGCCCTGGGGTCTTGTAAATCTCACAGTGACTGTGCAGTGAGCAGAGAGTTCCCTGTGAAAGGTTAATTATTGACAGGAGTTATTAATTGTTCCCGAGGCTCCCAGTTTTTCCTCTGCGATGATAATCAGAGAGCTCAGGTTTCAGAGCTGCCTGATAAGTCTGTAAATGTAACCAGCTCTAGTCAGGGGAAGAAGTGCCTTCACATCACCGATCTCAATGAGCTTTAGCAAGACCCAGGAGAAGTAGATTTGCCTTATGCTTACATTACTAAATGTGACACTGCATTTTGCCATCACATACTTAGATCACAACAGGGGGTGGGGCAGTCATTATTTAGAAAGTCAATGGCCTGCTCCTGCGTTAAAATCAAAATTCTACTAATATTGTCCTAAGTAGTTTTTTTTAGTAACCATTGAATGACATGAGGCTAATGCCAAGCCAAGTGCAAAAGTCAAATTTAAAATTAATGCCAAGATGAGTTATCACATTAATAAAAAGAGATTCTTCATGGTCTGAGCAGATTCATAAGAGAAGTGGTTATTCTGGCACAAAATTGAGGCCTTTACTACAGAAAGACCAACTAGAAAATGCCATGTTTTTATCAGTAGAAAAAGCACTTTCTGCCGAAGAGTGGACCAGGAGTGTCTGGAAGAGTACATGGGGCACAGTGTCCGGTCCCCATATGTCCTAATAAACGTTCATATGTAGTGATTTCCTTGGATTGGGGAACATCTCTCCTGGAGGAAGAGAGGGGACCAGAAGAGTCAGGGAGTAAAGCAAACAGACAAGTCTCAGGTAGCAAGAACTCAGAGGCCTTTCAAGGCCACTCCCCACAGTTATACATGCAGAGGTGATTTCTGGGGCAGTTGCTCAGCCACTTGGGATCTCAGCAGGGGACTTCAGAGTTGCAGCTTTGTGAGTTCACCCAAAATAACCTTGTGTTGGGGGCCGACTTTTAGCAGAAAGCGGCTATCAGCTTTGCAGCCATCTTGAACCATATACCCTGACATGTGACTTGGATTACAATAGCCTACAACAGCTGAGCACACTCTGATAATCTTGGTTTAGATACCTTAGGTGTGTGAGATTAAAGGTGTGTGAGATTAAAGGTGTGTGACTTAAGAGTATGCCTTAGAAGTGTAGAGATCAGATTTAGAGACAAGACCTAAGGGCATGATTAAAGGTGTAACTTAGAGGCGTGGCTTAGAAGTAAGACCTATAAAAGGCAGAGGCAGACATCAGATACATCAGACATTAGGTAGAAGACACTTGGCTCTAGAGAGAATCAGACACATCAGACATTAGGGAGACACAGAGGAGAGAACCAGACACAGCAGAGAGAAGACAGGTAGCAGGCACTTGGAAGAGAAGTTGGAAGAAGTAACTTGGAACTTGGAGGGACTAGGGACTAGGGACTAGGCACTAGGAACTCAAGACTTAGGACTTAGACTGAAGAATAAACGGGATTGAATTACACTCTGTCTGGTCTGCATTCTTCGAGTCCGTCTTCACTCTCGCTCTTGCTGAACCCGCGGAACGGAGCGGCAGCTTGGGCCGGGATACAGTGGCCGCCCAAACTTGGGCCGCAACATTTTTTGGATACTCAACAACCTTGGTGACAGGACTGACTCTGAGTCGCCCACGCTCCTGCAAGTGACCCTAATAAACTCATTGGTTTAGGACTTTGGGGGTTACATGTCCTCTGGTCTGTTCTAGAACTCCAAGTCACATGAGTGATGTTTGTTTGTAACTCCACAGAAAAAGCCACAGGACACTACTGCCTCTCTCTCTCTCTCTCTCTCTCTCTCTCTCTCTCTCTCTCTCTCTGTGTGTGTGTGTGTGTGTGTGTGTGTGTGTGTGTGTGTGTATGGTGCCCCTGAGGAAAAAAAAGAGAAAAGGGCTACTTTCCCAACTAACTCTATTCTAACAATCCACATGTTGTCTCCATTTGCTGTTGGATGAATCGTGTCCTCCTAAAAGAGTCCAATTAAGCCTTGGTTTTCCAAGACCCTTAGGATGTGTGAGTGGGAGGTTGTGAGTTGAACCCTAATGCTCAATGACTAAGACTTTATAAGCAGGTATTTGGACAGAGAGAGACTAGAGCAGGGGGATGACATGGAAGAACGAAGACAGACATGTAGATGTATTCTTTGGGACTGGGCAACTCAGGTCACTTGTTCCAGGCATTTGACCAGTTGTAGATTTCTAGAATGATTTCCACTGTGCTTCTCTTTCTAGTTCTTCTCATCTGAAATTAGAAAATGTAAGGGGAAGAGACACTGCCTCTGAAAGGATTTAAAATCCCCATACCCATGCTAGAACTTCTGTTGCTGTATTATCATATTGTAAAGTTAGCTATGTTCCTGGCTGTGAGGGAGCATTTGTACTTTCTATTCAAGCTCGACAGGCAAAGCTGGAGGAGACCATCTTCATGAGCTGCTTGGGCTGGGATCCACTCTCTTTGTGACTTGTCTCTGCTCAAGTCAAATGTCCATTTTCAATGACCTTCTTTTCTTGTTTCTGAGGTAGGATTTGGTCCCCATCTTCTGGGTCGTTTCCCTTGATTCAGGGCTGGCTTGGATTAGGAAAAACATACTCTGTGGATGTGAAAAAATGCATGCATTCAGAAGAGAGATTTTTGCTGTGCTGTCCTAAGCTGGTGGCTGTTGTCTTTTTAACACGTTGGCACCATTAGGTGCATGGATGTAACACTTTTGAGTGTGACAGTATCAACAGCAGCAGTTCAGTATTGTTCATCAATCTGATGTCTTCTATGATGCTCTGACAGGCTAATGATGACTGTGCCGTCTTTGCTTTGAATCAACTATCCAAGGCCAAAACCAGGAAGCTGGCACACTCCTGACTTACTGCGCTTCTTCTGGATCTTTAACTGGGTCCTTCTGTTCCAGGACTCAGATTTCTCTTACTAAATAATCTAATCATGACTGTAATAGTTTAAAAATCAACACAGGTCATCCTCAAATCTGACCCTTTCAGCTTGATTTCTACGTCCTGTATCTTTCGCTTTTCACAATATCTCTGGGGCTGGAAAGATGACTCAGCACTTAAGAGGACCCAGGTTTGGTTCCCGGAACCCACTGCAGTAACTTACCATCATGTGCAGCTTAGGGGATAAATAAATATCTTCTTCTGGCCTCCATGGAAACCTGTGTCCATATACATGCACACACATGCATGCGTAAACTTAAAAAAAATCATCCAAATTTTAAAAGAATACTCTTACCAATTTAGTTATTCTTTTCCTCTATTTTGCCTGTTTTTCCCTCTGGTCTAGATTGTATATTTTCTTTAAAGAATAAAACCAAACTTGAACTATTCCTTCAAGGTGAATTTCGTATAGAGCCAAGCTAATGTAAGTGAGATTGGCTGATGGGCTTGGGATGAAGAAGAGCAGCAGCAGCAGAATCAGCAACAGTATCGTCATCATCATCAGCAGCAGCAGCAGCAGCAGCAGTATCATCATCATCATCATCATCATCATCATCATCAGCAGCAGCAGCAGCAGCAGCAGTATCAGTATTAGCAGCAGCAGCGGCAATGGCAGCAGCCTCAGATGTTACCATACTCTAAAGCTGGAGGCTCCTCAGCCCTGAGCTATCCCTCCCGTGCTGTTGTGTGTGCCTCTCCCCTCACTGTCTGCCTCGCTGACACCTCTTTGGTACCTGGAGTCATCTAGTGAGTTCTAAGATGTTCTTTAAAAGGATCAGGTGATAGAGTCAGGCCTCACACCGTCTGAAGGTCTTTGTGGCACCTTGTCCTTGGGCCCTCCTGGGGCAGCTGCCCTCCATCCATATGCAGGAGGTGAGAGCTCCCCCACCATGCCTTGTTGCCTTTCATTATTCAGCACCAAGGCAAATGCCATGTTTATCATTTATGGAGCACAACAGGTCACTGCTTTTGATTCCTGTCTGATCTCAAAGGGCATTAAACATTAAACTGAGAACAATATTCAGGCTGAATATGGTGCACCACCAGGGGGAGAGCAGTGCGCTCAAAGACGTCTTGTCTTTATTAAATGAGGCTTCCCTGCAAGGGGATGAAGCAATCTTATTTCATATCCCTTTATTCTGTTTCTTTAAGTGACAGAATATCAGATATTAGTTTATAATATTATTGGAGACCTACTATATATTTAAAATTGTTTTCAGAGCTCTAATTCGTTTCTACAAGTATTGATCAATCGCCTTTCATATCCCTTACTCTGCTCTATGTATACAAGGGGGTTATGGATGGAATCTGTGCTCTACAAATTATTCTCAAATGACTTAATGGGAGGATCAGAGAAAGACCTGGTGATATATACAAAACAATCAAGGAACAGGACTCAGAGGACTGAGAAGGCCCGCAGAGGGCTATCACACTGTCTTTGACATGGAGGTGGCATTCCATGAGTGGTATTGAGTAATCACAAACACCTTCAACACTCCTGTCAACTGCTGCCTCCAATCAAAATGGTTTATCTTGTAAATGAAGTTATATTGTTGATAAACCGATTAATAATTTTACTTGGATATCATCTGTATCTTCTTGGCAAACAGCAATAATGTGGCGTCACAGATTTACACACACAACGGTTAAGTCACATTGCAAACCCTGATTATGACACGGTAGGAAACTGGGAACAAAGCCTTCCTGGGCTGGTGAGAGCCTTTTGTCTGTTTCAGTTGCTCATAAAGCTTACAATAAAAGTTTTGCCCTTTTCTGTTTGCCTTGATATTCAAGATGGCTACCGTAACCCCAGTCTCATATTTCAATTGTTGTAGATGTCATAAGACTCTACTTAGAAAACCCCTTCAAGAATGGAGGGCCTGGGTAAAGGAACGGCCTTACCTCAGAGTCACACCTTTTTTCTCAAGTGAGCCTCATCGGACAACAGGCTGACATTCCTGACACAGAGGATGTGTGGAGGGCCATGCTGTCTGCCCTGCCCCATTTTTGCATCTTTGACTAATCCTTTTGCTCAGGGCATCCAACAACCTCTCTTTCTTCAGCCCTCAGTGTAGCTCTCTTCTTGGGCTTTGTAAGCTTTGCTGCCATGAGAACATCAAATAATCTCATTGTATCCCAAGTTTGGCCCCCAGCACCTCCTGTTGGAGTAAAGCAGATGCTGACATATTTAGAACAGGATTAAAGTGAATATTATGAGAAAGAAGGGTGCCAAAGCAGAGAAGCCAATTTTTTTCTTAAATACCCAGGATAAAAGTAATCTGTTCTAATTGACAGAACTGTATTCCATGGCTACCCTGGGCTACAAGCAAGACTGATGGCGTACTGTGCAGCCTGGATATATTGCCCTCTTAAACAAAATATGAGATTGTCTTACTTTTCCAAAGGATCCCCAGAGGCATGTGCCCTGGGGAGAACTGACTGTCGCAGCTACCAGGAAGAATAAGGAAGGCTGCCAAGAGCTCTTTTTATCTGGAATGTTTTGTGCACGTACAAATATTGGGACTCTGTTAATAGGAAATGGGAGAACAATGAAGGTAGATAAGCAAATATCAGTATTTGCCATATATAAAATATAGTGATATGAGTAATTAATATTAATGAAATCTTTATACATCAGGCATTGTGCTATGCATGTTTACATGTACCAGGTGACCTCACTTTCTCAATAATTCTGTTAATTAAAATCTATAGTTCTTTAGAACTCTCAAGTCATTGGTGTTCCGTGAACCCTAATACATTGGTTACAACATTTCCTTGTTGGAATAGGCTTAAATAATAGTATGTATTTTAAATGCCACCTCCTACATCATCAAGATGAGTTTTTCAATGACATTGCTAAACTCCCTTAACAGATGGGTCAGCTGGGGCCCAGAGGATTTAAGTCACTTCCTGGAGATCACACAGCTGCTACCATGTGTGACTTGGATTTTCGTCACAACAGTCTGATCCCTTTACACATTCCAGTCAGATGTCTGATCCCCAGCCCTGGTTCAGTTAAGAGAGCTCAAAACTTTGGGGCACCCTATCTCATATACAGTTCAGCCCTCTCTGCCTTTATCCTATTTTAGACAATACTCTTGATGACCTAGGATGAGAAATCAACTTTTTACCCTTGCAGGGTACATGGGAATAGAAATAGGAAGCCAGGTATCCACCAACACAGAAGAAAAATGAACATCAATGACATTGAATAGTCATAAGAGCAGCATATGACATTTGCAGGAAAGGAAGAGACACTGTCTACATCAAACTACAGGCATTCCAGAGCTTGAAATCAATTATTAATGTCACAAATTGCTAAGATGGGATCTTGAGAGCCATTTAATGACATCATAACTCTAATATTCTGATGACTTAACTTCAGGTAAGGAGAAGTAAAGCTAACATGAGCAGAATCTCTATGCCATCTTTTCAGATTATGTGCATGTGTGAATGTCTGTGTGTAAGCATGTGCATATGTGTGTCAATGCCTGTAGAGGCCAGAGGCACCAGATTTCCTGGAGCTAGAGTTACAGGTGGTTGTGGGCTATCCATTGTGGGTGCTGGGTTTCTGGAAGAACAACACATGTTCCTAACCCCTGAGCCATCTTTCCAGTTCCACTTATGCTGTTTTGACTATATACTAAATAATATTTAGTTTGTTCAAAAAGTTTTAATTTCATCATGTCTTAGAACTGAGGATTAATCTGTTCTTTTCAGCAGGAGCTGGGATCAGTTACAGGCTGTCTCACCTTCACATCTGGAGTTGCTGGTAGCTTGTTATCTTGTTATGGCTTCCGTGTCTGATCTGTATTACAAAGAAATGTTTGGGGCACAAGAGAGAAGGAGAGAGAAAGAGGGAGGGAGAGAGAGAGAGAGAGAGAGAGAGAGAGAGAGAGAGAGAGAGAGAGAGAGAGATTGAGATTATTAACCACAGAAGTAGTAAAGCCTTTCCATATGGAAGAGATATGTAATCCCATCCATCAGTGTGAGAACTTCCACTCACAATGAATGGAAGAAAACCTTGCAGAGTAGGAATCAGCCTTCTTGAGGAAACATCCTCCCATCCTGTTGGGGACCGCTCTGCCAAATGTTGGAACCCGCACTGCCCCAAGCTTTGGGGGCTAAATTGTCCCAGCTCGTACTGCTGCTCCGGTCCACGGGTCAGGGTTCAGCAAGAGAGAGAGTGAGGGCGGACTCGAGGAATGGAGACCAGACAGAGTGTGATTCAGTCCCGTTTATTCTCAAGTCTCTCTTCTTCTCTCTTTCCAAGTTTCTTGTTCCTAGTCCAAGCTCCAAGTCTCGAGTTCCTAGTCCCTAGTTCCTAGTCCCTGGTGCCTCCAAGTTCCAAGTTTCCAGTCTCTAAGTTTCCAGTCTCCCCTTCTGTCTGCCTCGGGCCTTTTATAAGTCTCGCTTCTTAAGTCAAGCCTTTAAGTGACGCCTTTAAGTCACACACATCCAAGGGAAAATCCTGGGTATCTAAAACAAGATGTTATCAGAGTGTGCTCAGCTGTTGTAGGCTGTTGAAAACAAGTCTCTTGTCAGGGTATATGGCTCAAGATGGCTGCAAGGATGATAGCCACCTTCTGTCGGCTCCCCACACCATCCAACCATTTAAACAAACAATTTCATATCCTTTTCCATGCACAGAGCACTTATTATGCATTCATGGTACTTCTAAGACCCTTCCCCTATGGCATCAGGTTTAAACTTGAAGTCCAAGTAACTGACATTTACTGGCATTTGTGTGGCTAAAGTCCCTCAAGTCTGATGTCATGATCTTTAAGGTCAGCTCTAGCTCTCTAGACCTGAGAACTGAAAAGAGCATCGAGCCTCATTGCTTTATTTGACCAACACAAAGCAGTTGGTCATACATAACCAACGTGTCCCGTTTAAAAGGACACTGGGGATCAGTAGGTAGATCTGTAGATTTCTTAGAGTACCACTTGCCTACAGTCATTGGGGGACTCAGAATGATGCTCAGTTTGTGCTGTCACTGTCTTTGTGTCCTAACCTGTGGTGTTTCTGCGATTATAACCCTCAGAGACCTTTCAAACAAACAAACAAACAAACAAACAAACAAACAAACAAAAGCAAACAAAGCTTTCTTCATCTTTCATATGGCATTTTAGAGACCACATCAACAAAACCTTGCAAACCCCACCAAGTTAAACCTCTCCTAACTTCAGTTTCATTTAAAATTGCTGGAGAATAGCTTTCTAAATCCTAGAAGCCCTGTTGCATATTAGAGAGGGCAAAGAAGCCACGATCTCATGGTCCATTGTCATCCTGCTGAGGTCTTCACGAAGGACTTCTCAATGGTAGACTGGGAGACTTAGCTTCTCAATAGAGCTTTCTCCCACACAGCCGTTTGTATGCGACCGTTGCCTGTAAGCCCTGTCTCTGCTTCAGTCCCATTCATGATCTAAAGAGGCTTTAAGGTCTTCAGCTTTGTGAGCTCACCTGTTCCCGGCTTCTTTAAACTTAGTACATATTTTCTTTCACTTGTCATGGCTCTCTCACATTTTTTTATAGCAGGTAAAGGGAAGAAACCATGAAGCCTCGGGTGCCCGAGACTCTCCAGTTGGACCACCTGGCACTCTCGGAGCATTTTCTATTTTCTGCATTAGCTCAGATGGCACTCCCAAGGGTCCCCTTCTCTTTGGTTCCCAATAACATTCTCTTCATTTTGTTATATAATGCGCCACCCTTTCCTGGGCCCTTACAGGAGTCCTCCTTGAGCATTTCCCACTGTCAACCAAGTATTTCTTCTGAACAATTCCAGTTTCTTTTACTGCTCATCTTGAAGCCATGTTTGTGCTTGACTTGGCAAGGGTGTTACAAAAACATCCTTGATGACCAACCAGACTCCATGGGCCAGTTATAATACCTCTATGCCCTAAAGCACTGGCATCCTATTGGTGGAGATCCTGGAATTTGTTCAGATTTGGAAAGCATCAGTTATTTCTGCTTTACTTGGCACCAGAAACAGTGCCCCAAAGGCCAAGGGAATCCTCATTTTAGGGCTTGCCCACACAGCCTGCAGCAGTCCACACTGTTACACTGAACAGCCTTGTATGGCTTTTCCATGCATATTGGCTTCCTGATTGCAGTGCTATTGTGTTGTGAGGGCAAGCAAAGAAGAGGAAGAAAGAGAAAAAGAAAGATGAGGAAGAGAGAGAAGGAGGAGGGGACAGGGACAGAGAGACAGAAAGAAAGAGAGAGACAGACACAGAGAGAGATATCTGTAGTAAGTTCTCATCTTAAAACTTATCTATTTCATTTCTACCTGAATTTACTGGTCAGAACACCATCAATGAAATATCTACACAATGATTTATGTGACGTGATGATGAATGTAGCCAGTCTGAGAGAGGCTGTATATTTACAGTTTGATCACAGCAATTAGTTTTGATCTCAGATGTGGATTTAACCCCTGTTCCTGCTTCTTGGAACCTGTGCAATATTGATCAGATGAAACAGTGCATCTCAGTTCCCTCCCTTGGGACAAGCCTTATTTTGACATAGTAATCATAGCTATCTGAGTCCAGTTGGGCTATGAACAAAATACCTTAGAGTGTGTAACTTATAAACAACAGAAGTAGGTACTCACATTGTTAATCTGGGAAGTCCAAAGTTGAGGCATAGACTTAGTGTTTGCTAGGGCCATGCTTTATGCTTCAAAGATGTCACCTTCTCACTGCATTCTTCAAAAGTAGGAAGATGGAAAAGTGTCCTTAAGCCTCCTTTGTTAGGGCTTCAATCCCTTTCATGAGGGTGCAGTCACCATGACTTAACTACCTCCCAAAGGCTCCATCTTTCTAGAGTGAAATTATTAAGAGAGATTTTAGTATAGGTGTTAAGCATGAGGGTTAAAAGAAATAACAGTGTTTGGGAAGACAGTAAAGTTACACCCAAGAGCAGTGAGAGGCTTCTCAGAGAAGAGCAGAGAAGGCTTCATCTTCTAATGCCAATCACTGCACTGGAGACTAGGTTTCAGCATACTGGGCTGTAGGAAACATACTGAGACCATGACAAAAGATTTGTTAACCATTCTCCTTATTTGGGACTGGTGCTTTGCATAATTTTATTTGTTCCAACAAGAATATTAATTAGATATTTTTCCCCAAAGTGAGCAACAAACCCAAGCCAAGCCTCTGAGACTCTCCAGCCTTGGAACTCAGAGCAACGCAGAGAAGGAACATGGAGTGACCTCAGCTATAGTGATGACAGAGTAACCCAGAAGATGCCAGTGAAATGTTGACTGATGGCCCAGTCTTCCAAAGACCATGTAACCCAACTCTCTTTTCTGTTCATGAGAATTCTTCATTCAGTAAGTGTCTCTGGGCAGTGTGGATACCTATATGCCCAGACTCCGGTATACAATCTTCCTTGAGACAGTGTCTCTCACTGAACATAGAGCTAGGCTAGTGGTTAGCAAGCCTCAGGATGCTCCTGTCTCTAATCTTCACTGCACTTGGGGTACAGGTCCATGCATAACCACACCTTGTTCTTTTTTTAAGGGGTGCAGTTCTGAGATCTGAAACAAGTTCTCATGATTAGTCAGCAAGTGCCTTATCCAGTGAGCTGTTTACCCAGCCCCAATACATATCTTCATAGGTTTACAGAGACTGAAATTAATTTTAATTAGTATTTTATGTGATAATATTAAGTTCCATGTCTTGGTGGAGCTGTATATGTTCATGGAATTTATTTATAGAATGTAGCCAACATAGAATTTTCTAGAATTACTATAAGTAACAATATTGCTGTAAGTAATAACATTATGGCCATATAACAGCACATATCTGCCTCTTGCCCACCTCTTCAGGGAACTCAATTCAGCCCAGAGCACTGGATGATGCCAGCGTTTTTCCTGTTACCTTACAAGTATCATATGGAATTCATATGCCTGGACAGGCATCATGTGGGGTCCTACCTTCATCAAGGAGGTGAAAATGTAGACCAGGCTAGCCACTACTGAGGACAGTTGATAGAGCAGCTACCCGACTCCTGGGCACTTACCCAGAAGACTCACAGTGACATCCCACAGCCTTCTTGTGTATCAGTGATTATTGAGCCGTGTTTCAGAACAGTGAAGCCAGAGAGGCAGCCTCATTATCTCTCAGCAGAGGAAAAGCTGAACAAAGTGTGGTTTCTATGTACAGCAGCAGCCTTTAGAATAAAGTTATGTTATCTTTCAGGAAAATAAATGTGAGTGTGGGCTATTACATTAAGGGAATCGAGTCATTTGTGGTTCTTAGACTTCATGCAGATATATGAAATGTAGTTATACAGAAGACTTGAATTCAGAGGTAAAATTGTGACAACAGAAACTAACAGGAGTGGGTGGGGTCAAGAAAGGGTAAGGTACCGGCGAGGCATACACTGTGGCACATCTGTATGCATGAAAGTAGCTGTATGTAGCCCAGTATAATAGCAACAAAGGGTTCAAAGGTCAGTATGTCCTGTGGACTTCCTTCCTGACCTCTGACCTCTTTTACATTTCTGGACTTGGTGTGACCATGGGTAAGTGCCTCTTCTCCCTCCCTTTATTCATCTTCAGAATGAATACATTGAGCCACGTGATATTTTGAAATTATACTTGGATGCAACATTGAAACTCTATGTAGTTCATTAAATAATATTTATCCGTGACATTGTCTACTGAGCGCTGTGTTGAGTTTGGGTAATTGTTATTTTTTAAATACTTTTATTCTTAAAGATTGCCATCTGCATTAGGGAAGGAGAGCAAAACAGACAGACTGACAGGCAGGCAGGCAGAAACGTACATTCACACACACACACACACACACACACACACACACACACACACAGAGAGAGAGAGAGAGAGATATTAAGATTGGGTAATGGAAATAACATGGAAGGGAACTAAGAGAAACAGTTTTATGGTATTTTAGAAACACATCTTCCACAGCAGGACATGAGTTTAAAAATGCACACACTTGAGACTTGAGGACATGGGAGATAAAAGAATGTGTAGAATTTAGCATCACCTCCTTGGTGACTGAGGGAGGAGCTAGAAAGGCACACTTAGCATTGCCAAAACCAAAAAGGAAAGAAACAGCACACTGCGGGAAACCAACACCTCATCTCAGGACAAAGTCAATAGATAGCCACCAGCAAGTGCCAGCAGCACCAGACCACATGAGCTTAAGGGATCCTTCCTGGGACCATCATCCTGGGTCTGTCAGTCTGTTATGACAGTGGGAAAGTTAAGAGTTGTGGGCATCTGTTACTTACGGCTTTCCCACTATTTCCATTTTAAGACTTCTTCATAGTGTGGTCCTTGTCACTCCAATGTGAAATACACACTCTCCAGTTGCTAAAATTCGCCTCTATGATTTAGGTTTTTTCCAATCAGACTTAACCTTAAGGAAACTGATTTGGAACATTAGTCCTGTGAGGAAAGAGCCAGGACACTCAACTATCCCCTTGTTACGTATATCTGAAGGATTTGGAGGCAAGGTGGCGTCACTAGGGAGTGACAGAGACTGCTTTCCAGTCTCAGCTGGTCACAGTGCTGAGTGATAGTGAAAGGATTTTTTCTAAGAACCTATTTTTCATGTTCTTTAAAAAAATAATCCTGTAAAGTTACTCAATATTATGTATTACGTTTGTCCGTGGTAACTAACTGTCTTGAGCAAATTCCATAGTTTGTAACCA
The DNA here is from genome assembly GCF_011762505.2 of Arvicanthis niloticus. Taxonomy (NCBI): domain Eukaryota; kingdom Metazoa; phylum Chordata; class Mammalia; order Rodentia; family Muridae; genus Arvicanthis; species Arvicanthis niloticus. Next base: position 140,308,386 of record NC_047659.1, read on the forward strand.
AGAACACTGGCAGAAGCAGTCAGTAAATGTGTGCTTGACTTATACACATATACACACGCACACACACACATAAACACACAGAGATTACTTCAGGGATAATTTAAGGAATGAGCCAAATAACTTATTATTTGTGTTCTTAACAAATTCTCAGTTATTGCAAGTAGGAGATGTCAGTGGGGAATGCATTGATTTTACTTATATCTTTGATATGTTTTTTAAATTTAAATTACAAGGTCTAAACGCATGGCTTCACATTCATCTGTAGCAGTTAATATCAGCGAGCCTTGCTGGAGGCCTCTGACTGTTCTAGATCAGTTTAGAATGTGATCCCGAAGTCATGAGGTAATAGCTTCTCGACCTTGACTTTGGTGACCAAGCTCTACATCCTGCACAGTTTCTTCCCAGCTCCTGCTGGCTGCAGACTCCTGAGATGCTTTCTTCAGTTTCCTGTTTTTGGTTTAACTTCCCTCCATCCTCACTTTTCCCTTTTTCTTCTTTCTTATCTTTAGACTTCCAGTTGTTTATTGCACATATCAGTTAACCTTGCCACTGCTGTGGCCAGGTACCTCACAAAAAGCAAGTGACCATGGAAAGGGCTTAGTAGAGTTTAAGTTTAAAGGGATGCACACCCCCTTGTGGGAGTCATGGCAAGAGGATCTGGTCAGGGAACAGGGAGTAGAGCCAATCCATCATCAAACCTCAAGGCCTGGCCCTAGTGATGATGCACTTTTGTTCAGTGGGGATGGGTGGGCACTCCACCTCCTAAAACTTACACAACCTTTCACAATATACTGCAAGCTGGGACCAAAGGCTCCAAACATATGCTCCTGTAGAGGATCTTGTTCCCTCTGACCACAATATTTATAACTCTGAATCATCAGCATTGTGTCTCCATCATAATGAAAATCAACATGGCTGTCCTAGTGTATGAATCGCCATCTTGAAGACAACTAGATTACCACTGTCAGCAAGCCAGGAGAATTATGAATATTTTATCTGATTGAATGCAGATTTCCACTCGCTTGCCGTGTTTCATAGGTGCCGTGTTATCGAACGTCTGAGCGAAGCACTCACCAGCATTTTTGGAAGACGAAAGAAGTCAAGGCATATGCACAATCTCTCAGACTGTGAGAGAAAAATCTTCATCCTGGTCTTCTTCCCCCGTGTTGACCTCATCATAGCCAGAATCAGGATAGAGAAGGGGGAAACCCACTGTACTGTGAGGAGAGAAGGGCCAGGTCATCTTCTTTAACCTTGGACACATAAGCAAACTTCTTGGGCATCAGTTGCCTGGTTTATAACTTAAGAGAAGCCCAAGCTCCCAGTGTGCATGGCGGGTCTTCTAGATTTCTTTCTAGCAGTAATGGGCTATCTGTATTTGGCAACTGCAATTTCCAGCATTTAACACAGATGGACTCTGGCAAACGTCACAGCAAGCCTGGCTAAGCAGACATGATTGGCACTGTGTCCTAGCTGATGAACGTAAAGTTCCAAGTGACTTCATTCTTGCACAGAGCCTCAGTGGTCCATTGCAGTGTTGAGCAAAATATTACTCTTGGGTTACTTTGTTTTTCTTGCTTTGGATTAGTGATCAGTACTGGGAATCTCTACTTAGCAGCTGTTCCAGCCTTGAAAACTGACTGCTTGTGCCTTGGTTTCCCCCCTGATACAAGGAAAATGATTTCAGTGTATTCTTAAGGCTGCTTGAAGAAATATATTATATGATGTTATTGTGTGAGGCAAGACAATCTGCTTTATGATTCTGTAGTAATTTAATTTCCTAACCTTGGAGACTTCAGATGACAAGAATTCATTGGATATTGTGCTGAATGACCAGTGTATTTCCCAGGGCTTCTGCTCTACAGAGTAACTCAGGGGCCTGGGCTGACAGCAGGAAGATTTCTACCCTTCCTAGAGGAGACAATGGAAAAGTTTCATACTTAATCTACTAATCTGAATGTGGCTCACACCCAACTCAGGGGCCAGAATGGTCGGATAGCTTTGCCCAGCTGTGTCCAGATGGATAATTCAAACTTAAAATGTCTAGTGATCAAAGAGATCTCTGTCAAAGATATGAAGGTTTTCCGTAAGCCTCCTGCTATAGGGAGACTAAACAATAAACAGTTAAAATAGCCATTGTGAGCTTCAGTATAAATACTGTGAGCATCATAACCAAACTTTCATATATTCTTGAACACAGCAGAAAATAGAGTTTGAAATAGTTGATATCATATGTATGAGTGTATGTGCATTGTGGGTGTGCAATGTACACGTGCAGGTACACACGTGTGCAGGTGTGTGTCAGTCTAGAAATCAACTTCAATTGCCATTCCTTTCATTTTGTCTACCTTCGTTTGCATCACACACACACACACACACACACACACACACACACACACACACGCTTGCGCGGGTGCGCGCACACACACACCAAACATGCATGCATGCATGTACACACACACACATGTTCTTGTTTGACATAGGTTGTCTCATTGCCCTAGAACTCACCAATTCATCTAAATTGGTTGACTGATGAACACCAGGGATCCATCTGCCTCTGCCTCCCCAGCACCTAGATGACAAGTGTATATGACCATACCTGGCTTTTCATTCACATGGATTCTGAAGATCTTGAATTTGAAGCTATGTCTTTCCAGGACCTGCCAAGCTCTCTCCCAAGTCTCTTAAAGCACTTGATATCTTGGTTTTGGAGGAGGTTTTGACATTTATCTATTTTTAATAAACACGTCAGATGGTGGCTTTTAAACCCCATCAGATAAATCATGGATGCTTTCCAAATCACAGGACATTTGGAGGAACCTTTTGCACAGTTATCTCACTTTTATTTGGCTTTTCCTCCATGTGGCACCTCTGATCCTATCAGATCTCCACAAACAACACGTGGATGTCATTAAAGAAAGAACTTGCCTATCTCATTGGATGGCAGCCGCGAATCATCTTCATCCCTTTATGCCCCATCAGCTCATCTATGAGGCATTGCCCTTTATTATGACAGATGTTATGTCTTTCAGTGATGACTGGCCATGGGGAGAAAAAGGTTTAATGCACTGATGTCTAACTTTATTATCTGTGGTACCTATTCATTTTCTAGAAGCATTTCCTGACTTCATGCCAGTTTAAGCATGAAGCTTTATAAAGTTGATGATGACAGGGCTGGGAATTAAACCTTTAAATCAGAACAAGATTGAAAAGACATTGTGGAGAGGTTCCAGTCATTTGGCATCACCCCTGGTGTGTGAATAAACACACTCACATTATAACAAGCATGTCATAAACCCCTGCTTTGTAGAAGGTGCGGGGAGGGTACTAGATGTTGTTTTAGATTTGGGGGAAGTCATTAACATTGTTCCAAGCTAAGAACAAATGTGATTATGGGTTGAACTGAAATAGACTTTCCCCATTCAGATTCTCTGTTTGAACAGTTGATCCTTAGTTGATGGTGTTGTTGGAGGGGGTCTGTGGAACTTGACTAGTGGAACTGAGTGCAAGTCTTGAAATACTATCACTCAGCCCTGCTTCTTTTCTACAGTCGAGCCCTGAATCTGGTCTTATTCTCAATCTGCTTCTTCTTCACCCACCAAAGTGTGAACAAGACATCCTGCAAGCTCCCTTAGCTACGGATCAAGCCACCTTAACTTCCATGACCTCCTCATACAAATACATCCTGGGCATTTTGGTTATGTACTTATACTGCCTTGTGATAGAGATATCTTTAATCATTTAAAAGGCAATCTTGACTTGACCATATTCTTGTTTAACTATCTTAAGCAAATTAATTAGCTTTGTGGGGCTCCTGATGACATTAATTCATGGTCTATAAAACCTCAGACCTAATTGAACTTTTTAATATCGTGTCTTTACTACCTGATATACGTATCTTTTAAATTATAGGAATTTCTTCAGTTAATGCCTTGCTAAATAACTACATAACACACACACACACACAAATACAAAACTAAAAAAATTTTCCAAGACTGCAAAGTAATCAAAACTGAGTTTAAATTATGAATAATTCTAGATTTCCTCCACTACAAATAAAAAATATGAAAAAGTATGATTAAGTATCAAGTAATATAATTCTCTTAAGTCTAGCTTTCAAAGAATATGAGATTGTAGGGCAGGATTAGGTATCAGAAAGTTTGTTGGTAAGCGTCACTGGCTGACATGTTACAACAAAAAAGCCACGATCTGCAAACCATAAAAACATACCACTACATACCACCACTCCGGCCAAATTCTAGTCTCATTGCTGTTGCTGTGATAAAAACACTCAGACCAAAAGCAACTCAGTGGCTCAGAGGGCTTAACTTCAGCATAGAGTCCCTCACTAGGGCAGCCAGGACAGGAACTTGAAGCAGAGACCACAAAGGAGTGCTACTTCTTTGCTCTCACAGGCTCATGCTCAGCTGGCTTTCTTATTCAGCCCAGGCTGCCTACCCAGGAATGGCACTGCCCACACTGAGGAGGAGGGAAGGATCTTCCACGCCAATCACAATAAATAATAATAATCCTCATAGACATGTCTACATCTCAGTCTGATGGAGGCAGTTCTTCAAAAGACAGTCCTTTCTCATGTGACTCTAGGTTGTGACAAGTTGACAGTCAAAGCTGACTAGGACAGGCATAATCAAAAAGACAAGATAGTAACAGGTGTTCCTGAGAAATTGGAAGACTCATCCATAGCTAGAAGGAGAATGGATGGTATATTAACCTTGGAAAATAGTCCAGCGCTGTGTAGCCATTCCATTCCTAGGTTTCTCCCCAGTAGAAATAAAACATGTTCCTAAATGTTAATAGAATTATTCACAACAGAAAATGGTGGACTGTACCAAAATTCTCATTAGTTGATGAGCAGACCTTTAAAGCATGCTGCATCTGTATAATCTTCGGACTATAACATGCTATGAAGGTCTAATACATGCCAGCCACAGAGAGACTTTGCAAACACCATGCTAAATGAAAGAAGCCAGTTGCAAATGGTTGTATATTGAGGCGTGCCCTTTATATGGGATGTCTAGACTAAGTAATACTTTAGAGTAAGAAGGTAGACTGATAGTTTCCTAAGGCTGTGAGAAGAGGCCAGTAGAGTTGGGCTGATAATTGTCAGGGTCCCTTTGGGAGGTAGCAGCCAATACTTCCAAAGGTAGATTGTGAGGATGATACAAAATTCTAGTGAAAGAATAAAGCCAATCAAATTACGTGCTTTACATGAGTAAAATGCCAGGTACATGAGTTAGATTCCAATAGAGATGCTTTGACAAAATTTAAAAGAATCCACAACTACATAAACACAAATAAAAACGCTGTTTGGTTGACATAAGGAGTGGGATAATGGGTGTCAATACTGCTAATGAATGAAGTGGATTTAAATATGTCAAAAATCTATAAATCTATCATGATAATTCAGACTCTCATTATTTTGCTTTAGAGAATCTTAGGATATCAATTGGTGATTACAAAGTAAATAGAGGGGAAACCGCCAAGCATTTCCCTCCCTTTCTTACATTTAGCCCACATTAGAAGAAGCTACTAATAAAATGAGAAATTCTCTCTATAATTACATCCAGCTGAAACATGGAGAATGAGATAAGGAAATATAGCAGTATGTTAAAAAAAAAATCCATAAAAATCACATATAGGTAATGGTTACCAGTGGCTAAAATTGCACAAGAGAAAGATCTCACTTTTAAGTGCCTTCTGATGGAGCTCATAATATCATGTGTAAAAATGTAAATTTCTTCTGCTTATGATATTGTTGATCAGAGATACTCCATGACATCATAGAAAAACAAGGAACACAATACTTAATGAGGGGAATTCACAAGATATATCTGATGTTCTAATTGACAGAAAGCATTAACTGGGCATTTTCTAAGATCAATCCATTATTAGTCTCTGGGTATGATGGTCATATTACACTTCTATATCCAGTAAGGCTCCTTCCCTTTCAGATATAGGTATTGAAGTACTTATGGACCAGGCTGTGGTGGCACACGCCTTTAATCCCAGCACTTGGGAGGCAGAGGCAGGTGGATTTCTGAGTTCAAGGCCAGCCTGGTCTACAGAGTGAGCTCCAGGACAGCCCGGGCTACACGGAGAAACCCTGTCTCGAAAAAAACCAAAAAAAAAAAAAAAAAAAAAAACCCAAAACCAAAACCAAAAAAAAAACACCAAAAAAAAAAAAAACCACAAAAAAAAAAAAAAAAAAAAAAAAAAAAAAAAAAAAAAAAAAAAACCAAGTACTTATGGTTAGATCATGTGATGTTTCAATTTGCTTTCAAAGAAGGCAAAGATGGGAGTGGGAGGAGTTCGGTGGAGTGTGGATAACACAACTGTCCTGTTTTCATCATGTCTCCCGGCTAGCAATGGGCATATGGGAAAACATTTTGCTGTGTTCTCTAATTTTAAACATGCTTTAAATTTCTCATAAAAAATATCAGAAACACATGTATCTGATAACCATTGCTTGGCAATAAGTGCATACAAATAAAGGCTGAAGAAGAATTCAAACATGATGAACATGAGAGAGGAGTGTGTGCAATGAGGTTATGTTGATTAGTTCTTATCACCTTGACACAAACAGAAGTACCTGGGTAGAGAGAACCTCAGCTGGGGATTTTCCTTCATTGCTTTGGTCTATGGGTATATCTGTGGGGGGCATATTCTGAACTGATGACCCATGTGGGAAGGCCAACCTTACCCCATCATGGGCATTGTCATCATGATATGTGGTCTGAGTTGGATAAGAGATGTAGCTGAGCAAGCCATGGAGTGAATGCCCGTAAGCAGCACCCTTATGGTCTCTGGTTTAGTTCCTGCCTTGACTTTCCCCAGTGATTGCTGAACTAGCTGTTGCTATTAGAAAGTATAAAATAAAATAAACTCTTTCTTCCCTGAAATTGGTTTAGACCAGTGTTTTGTCACAGCAACAGAAAGCAAACTCTGACAGAAGTAGAAATTAAAAAGCAACTTCAAAGGGACCAATAATCCTTGCCAGATCCAATGAGAAATTTGAGTAGCCCGTCTCACTTCACTTGCTGTTGAATAGAGGACCTGGGGCTAGAACATGTACACACACACACACACACACACACACACACACACACACACATACACCTTGGAAAGAAAGTTACAGAGGCATATCTGAGAATTCTGCATCCACCCATGGCTATCCTTCAAAATATCTATGTCCAGATAACCAAAACAGAAGAGAAGTGAAACTGAACGCGGAATATGTGTCTAACCAGCTGACCTAACCAGTTCTGTGGTAAATAGGCCTCATCTAAGTCATTGTAGTAGCCTCTGTCATATAGTTAGGGCCAGGAAGTAGATGAACAATGATCAGTGAGATTCAATTATGCTGTAGGGTTGTTCCGATGATAATGAAAAATACTAATTATGAGCTTCAGAGTCTCCTAAATGAACTCATTATGTTGAACCATATTGAAAATGAAGATAGACAACCTTGCCAATTATCTGGAGCAGCTTCAACTCCTTTCCATGTGGAGGAGACACCGTGTGCTACTTTCTGGGGCTCCTTTGGTAATTATGAATATATTTCGTAGGTAGGTAGAGTCCTTTCAGCTGAGATGGTGACGGGAGTTTATTTTAAGCCCACTGTTCAGTCACAACTAGCGGAATTAATTATCACTCACTAATGCTCGCCACAGTTTTTTTCTCAGATAACTAACCTTGATTTACTTCTTTTTTTTTTTTTCAACACAACACATACATAGATAAAACCCAAAACTGCAAACTTACTTCCAGGATGCAAGATTACTGTATGTAGTGATTTTCACTGTAATAGATTTTAAGATGTCAGTTTAGTTTTTCATGAGATAGTGAGGTACAGTGAAAATTTCATATCTCCTTTTTTGTATGTATGTATGTATGTATGAGTTCATGTATGCATGTATATGTGTATAGGTGTACATGCATGTATGTGAGTGTCCATGTATAGGCTAGACATTAATATCAAGTCTCTTCGTTTACCCATCTTTTTCTTTTAAGAGAGTATATCCCACTGAAACTTCAGTTCAATTAGATGGATTAAGTGAGCAAGTGCCAGGAATCCTGCTGTCTCTGCCCTCACCCTCAGTGCCAGGATTATAGGTGTGGATGACCATGCTACTCCTTTCATTTGGGTGCTGGGGTCTTAGAATTGTCATCATGTTTGTGTGGTAAACACTTTACCCACTAAGCCCTCTGACCAGCCTCTTTATATTTAATAGCATTATAAAATAAAAGACTGAATAAAAATGCACTATTTACTTATTGAAAACGCAAGGTTAAAAGAAAAGAGATCCCATCGGACGATTATTGTAAAACTATAGCTTTCATCTGAAAAACTCGGGCCAGCAGATGTCTGGAGTTTTGCATTTCAATCCTAATCCCCGTGCATTTTCTAGTTCACTGAATTTTCTGTGAGTGAGAAACAAGCCAGCCCTGTAGTTCCCGAGGGAGATGGAAAGATACAGCCCACAAATCAAGTTGTCCTGCTTCTGATTTTTGAAGAGCTGTTAACACTTCAAATGAATGTTTTTGCGCCACTTGTAGAGGACTTGGGACAAACAAGAGCAGTGATGGAAATTAATGCAGCTTATATTTTGCCATGGGTAAAGTTCGGCTGGAACACGGGCACACATTGGTACAGGGTTCTCAGTGGCGGCCTGTAGGCTACAGGGAGAGCTGAGTCTTCCCAGCAGAGACACTATAGACTCAGCATCTAAGAGCTCTTCTGTCTAGCTCTTAAAGGATGCTTTCCTCTAACATCCTGTCAGGCCAGAAAGACTATGGCTGCTGGGGAGAAAATGGGTAGATGAGAAAGGTATCTGCAGTCTTGGAGACAGCAGAAGAATCAGTTAGAAAAGTTAATATAAAAGAGAAGATCTCTCCCCTCTCTTTATCTCCCCTGCCCTCTGTGTATGTGTGTGTGTGTGTGCATGCGTGTGTGCGTGTGTGTGTGCTCGTGTGTGTGTGTGTGTGTGTGTGTGTGTGTGTATGTATCTGTGTGTCTGTGTGTGGGATCATTGCAAAGGCTGAGTGTGTCGAGGTCAGAGAAATGTGAGTCAGATTGATTCCATTGTGCAGTAGATCTAGCTTCTGGCTGTCATACCTTGCCTGAAACCCTTGCTTGAAAGAAACTGAGGCACGAGGACCTTAAATTCATGACCAGCCTGGAAAATTTACTGAGGTTTTGCTCCTAAATTAACGTGGGATTAAAAAGGACCGAGGATGCCGCTCGTGGGTAGAGCATTTATTTCCATGCACAAGGTCCTAGGTTCAATTCTCAGAAGCAGAAGAGAAAGACTGCCACTCAAAATCTAACCCGCTGCTGCAGTGTGGCATTTAGCATAAGGAAGAACAAGCAGAGACTACACCACAAACACGTATGGAAATGTCCAAATGTTAAAGCACACAGTTACGATTCAATGAGTAACCCCAGGTCCAGTTAGCATCATGTGTTAGACAGTCACACATGCAGTGAAAGGGCTTGCTCAGTGTTTTCACTGTCACAGCTAATTGATCTACAGAGACTAAAATCTAACCCTTGCCCAAGACGTGTTCAGAAGTGAAGTATCATCTTGGGGTAGAGATTGTAGTTTTGTTCAGTATAGTGACTCTTCTTCTCCTGAATTGGAGCATCATTGTGGGGTAATGAGACCATGGCATACATGAGAATGCATTTGAAAATGTACCAAGAATGACATCCATCTATGGGATCTTATCTCCATCATCACAATTGTGACTGTTTTGCTGTGACCCTCATCATGGATGAGCTGATGTGCAGTGTGTGCCCTCTGTCCTGAGCTTGGATGTTTCTGAGTCATGGTTAGTGTGGATTTGCCACATGGAGCTTCCTGCTGAGAACCTATTAACCATACTTATGCAGTTGACCTAAAACAGTCGGCTCAGTCAAAGCAATGCCACTGCTGGGAAGGAGTTGGGGGGATCTCGACATGAGGGATAGTGTTGTTAAATTAACCCAGGAATCCACAAACCAGAGAATACTTTAACTCACTAATGTCTCTAAACACATATATATCAACTGCCTATCAGTGTATGGACCAGCGTGTTAATATTTGTCTACTTAAGTACCTACAACTCAATGTTTTCTAAATGGAAATCATCATTCATATTTTCTGCCCATCATGTCAACATTGTAGGTAGTATTTATAACCCAAGGCACTTTCAGGGGAAAGGTTTTATTTGGACTTACTGTTATCTAGGGCTAGAAGTCCCTGATTGGTGGGGCAGAGGCATCAGATGGTAGTCGATGGCAGCTGAGACCAGACATCTTGAACTACGAGCAGGAAACTGGGATGGTGCTAGTCTTTAGGTGCATAAAGTCCACTTCTGGTGACATATTTCCTCCCACAAAACCACACCTCCTAGGCCTCCCTAATACTGTCACCAGTTGGTGACCAATATTTAATTGCTAGAGCCTATAGGGAAGATTCTCATTCTAAACACCACAGTCAGTAAACATCACCCATCATTTGTACCAGAAATATTTTATTTTAAAGTTTTATAATATGTATTTGTGTATATGTATGCACACATGTGCATATACATATGTGCATGTGTATATTATAGTTGTATCATGGCACCGTGTAGTGGTTAGAAGTCAAGTTCCAGAATCAGTGTGTTCCAGGGATTGAACCCAGGTCTTCAGGTTTGCAGAGCAAGCACTCTGTCCTCCTACCAACCATAAATCTTGGTGTCACACTGGAGTTTAACCCCAAGCTTCACTTCGGACATCAATGCTTTGTCCTTTGATCCTGCTGGGGGTATATCATGCATCCCATCCCCACTCCCACCTTCTAGTCCCAGATATCACAGTCCTATGAGAAGACTGACAGCAGCTAGCAATCCTAACTCTCAATTTGGTCCCAGAAAACTAAGCCACGATGACATAAACAGAATAACTTTTATAAGAAGTAGGTCAAAGACTTCCTAAGTCTCCACCTGCCGTGCCGTGCCGTGCCTAACAGCCTCTTGGGGGCCTCTTGGTTCTTCAGGGTGGAGTTCACCTTTATCTTAACACAGCATAATGTGTCACAGTTGGTACTTAGTTTGCAACCCAGTCTAATTTGGCTCCACCTTCTTATCTCAAGCTTAACGCTCTTAATAATAGGGGGGATATATATGGTTGATTTTTTGGAGTTTTCTACATGCTAACCTCTCCTGACCAGTAGGCACTTCAGTGATGTCACCTGTACCCTCTGCTATTCCACAGGGCTCCAGGAGACTTCTCGGAGTACTCCCTAACAACTCACACAGTCTGGATGAGATGCCAACCTAGACATCTACCTCCTCTCTCATCAGAGAGAGCTCAGCTCCTGTTTGTATTGTATGGTGCTTTCTCAGCATCCTTCATTTGAACGGTAGCTACATGGTCTTCATCTCCACTGCCTCAAACATTGCAAAGTACTCTGAGAAGGTATTGGGTGATACACAAATATTTACTGTGTAACCCTTTGTTTTGCTTGGCTTTATTTTTAATTCAAGCAAGTTGTATATGATCTTTTAAGTAAATAGATCTCCAAAGCAGGTGCCAGCCTTGGCGAAAGTCACAAAACAATAGACTATAAAAATTATGGGGTTTGTAGTAGGTATTTTCCCCACTACAATAAATGTGTTGAGAGAGCCTATGTCAGTGCCTGTTGTAACCCAATGTAACCTTCTGTGTTTCTTTCCTTCCTCAAATATATCATTCCTGTGTCCTATGCAGAAGAGACATTCTATAAATGCTTCTTTAATTGAATTTGATTGTTTGAATTTTATATCTATCCAATCATGTGCCTTGATGTGCCCTTTGAAAATGTAGCATGAATCACGGACAATAAAGGTGACTTTAGCCACTGGACTCAGACTTCAATATTCATAGATGGAATGCCAGACATACAGACATAATTCAGACAGGAAGGGTTTTAGGTCAGAACAAAGTACAAAGCATTGAATTTTTAGCTGTTGCTGGAGACCCCCTGAACAGGAGAAAATGTGAAGTCTTGGATTGTGCCCAGACAAATGGGAGGCAGATGAGACACTGACACGAGAGCACATTGAAAGGGCACCGAGGACTTGGCATCGCGGAGGAATAATTTGTAATGCAGACATTTTCAAAATCCCAAATTATAATGCAAAATTTCATGATTAACCACCCACATTGAATTTTAAATAAACAGGCTGCTGCTTAAGTACCTGGATTTATTGTGCAGTCTTAAGGCCTCTTTAGAGTCACTTAGAAATAGTTTCCTGGACCTGCATGGCCAGCACATCCTCGTCTGGGTGGGCTTTTGTGCATGAACAGTGGTGTGAAGACAAAGGGGACAGAAGAGGGACCTCTGCTACCGTGGCCTCCCCCCCTTTTGTGCATTGTGATGTTGAATTAGTCGGGGTTCCCTAGAGGAACAGAACTGATTGAAGGGGTGTGTGTTATGAAAGGGGACTTAAAGAATGGGTTACTGTCAGTACGAATTTGGTAGTCCAACAATGACTGACTGTACTCTGGAGAGGCTAAGAACTGTGTGTAGCAATCCCCTTCCTACACATGGGTGCCTCAGCATGTCTAATTTGATGCTAGAAGCTTAGAAGATTCTGGAGATCACTGGTCCCCAGTTCATGTTGGGGCTAATGAAACTGGTTGGACACTGGTGAGGGATGGCAGCAGCAGCAGCAGCAACGAAGATAGACACTAGTAACTTATGAAGACAGGCAAGCAACCGTGTCATTTCCCCCAGGCCTCTGTATCTGGCTGCTCACTGGAAGGTATCGACTTGTGGAAGGATATAACCCCTTATTTCACCTCTCCTGGAAGTACCCCCCAGAATCTGCCAGAAGTGTGTCTCTTAGTTGATTCTAGGTTCTGTCAAGTTGACAATCAAGAATACCCAGCATGCAATGCTTCTATTAATTTTCCCTTTGCTTTAAAATAGCAAAGTGTATATCTCCCTGAGATCCAATGCTCATTCCTAGAGTAACTGTCCTTGGAAACATCCAGCAGATGCCTTATTATAAGAAGCCAACGTCAGCTAGTCTGCCTGAGAGTCCTGGGCCAGAATTCAGTTAAGGACAGGATGTAGGTGGGGCTGTCAAGGCATTGGGAGGCCTTTGACTTTTATCTTCATTCACAGAATAAGCTGTGTTTGTTAGTGGTCTGTCAACTTGACTCGAAATAGAGTCATCGGAGAAGAGGGAGCCACAGCTGAAAAGATGACATCACCAGGCTGGCCTGTAGGCAAGACTATGGAGTGTTTCCTTGATTGATGATTGCTGTGGAAGGGCCCAGTTTAATGTGGGTGGAGCCACCCCCGGGAAGTATATAAGAAAGCAGACTGATCAAGCTAGTAAGTAGCATCCCTCCATGGCCTCGGCTTCAGTTCCTGCCGTCACGTTCCTGCCTTGAGTTCCTGCCCTGGCTTCTTCTCATGAGACTGTAAGCTGTAAGATAAAATAAAGCTTTCCTCCTGCTAAGACGGTTCCCTGTAACTGACAACCTCTGTAAAGCCAAGGGGATGGGGAGATGAACATCATGTATGGTAGACATTAGTGACCTTATCCTCAGGGTCTGGCTCATAGAGAGAAAGACTGGCTGGTTAGATTTTACAAATTCAAATTACTGACAATTTTATGACACCCACGCATCAACACAACATTCAGCATACATACATTTACTTGGAGTTCTCAGTGCTAGCCAATTTGCTTTGCTCTGACATACCAAAACATGTCCATTGTCTTAGACATTTACTTACTACTGCACTTGTGCTAGGGATGAATGACCTTTCTCGGTATTATATAAAATGTCTTCGCATATTTTAATCTCTATTAATGGTAGCATCTGTACATATTCGTCACCAGCTTGCCTCCCTGCCTCCCTTGACCTTGTGAGCAGTGTTCCCTTGTGCAGGCTCACCGATTGTTAAGTTTTGCATACTATTTCACTGCCTGGTGACCCCAACTTACTTTTGCAACTCCTATTAATGGGATCTCAATTTCTATACTTCCCAGGAGGCTAATGTTGCTTCATTTTTGGACATATTTTCTTAGCTATGATAAAAGACCTTTAAGTCTGTTTCAGGGTGGTGTAAATTTGGAACAGTGGCTGTATCAATGCTGCTAAGTGAACCTCCAAACTAGTTGTAGATCCTGGTTCTCAGTAGTGGATACAGGGATTCTGTGTAGTACTCCCGTTTATACATGGATTTCAGAACTTTTTAGGGTTTTGCCTTGTGTAGGATGTAATATAGTAACTCGTTTTCTATTTTAGCATTCACTCCTGAAATTACTATGAGTTTAAGATATTCCTTTTCAGTACAAGGGTTTGAAGATAGAGTGATATGCATGCTAAGCACGTGATTTTTCCCTGAGATACATCTCCCTTCAGCCTTCTTAATTAATTTCTATTTCGAGACAAGTTCACCAGGCTGCTCTTGAGTTCACTCTTTAACTCCAAAAGGCCTTGAATTAGTGACTCTCCAACTTTGAACTCCCAAAGAGCTGGATTGAAAGCTGGTACCACCAGGCTTCTTCTAAAACATTGTTTAAAATCTAATATCCATTTATACATTCACATCTAAATTTCCTGCATGAAACTCTTAGCCTTTATCTTTTAATACTGTTTTTCTAATCTTTTTAGGGACACACTACTATGGTTTTTATAGTCTCTAGTCTATATTTAAAATTTTAAATGCCTTTATTTGATTTTTTTCATCTAATTCAATTTATACTTTGCATATTTATTTTTCTATTTTTTATTCTTTGGGAATTTCATATTTGCATGGACTAAAATATGATCATATACACAACTAATTTCTGGTTCCAACCACCTCCCTTCCTAACTGATTTCCTCTTTCTCTCTTCTGTCTCTCTTCCTTTTTCTGCTTCCCTCTCCCTCTCCTCCCTCTCCCTCTCCTCCCTCTCCCTCTCCCTCTCCCTCTCCCCCTCCCCCTCCCCCTCCCCCTCCCCCTCCCCCTCTCCCTCTCCCTCTCCCTCTCCCTCTCCTTCTTCTTCTCCCTCTCCCTCTTTCTCACCTGTGATAGCCCACTAACTCCAGTTAGTGCTACCCATATTTGCATGAGTGTGGTATTATCCAGTGTAGCATGGAACCCATACTAGTGGTTACCCAGTCAAAGGAGCAAGAGTTTCCCTTCCCCAGAAGCTATTATGTGCCAATAGCTGTCAGTATGGGGTGGGTCTAAAAATCCTCTACCCCATCTTTGTGGAAATTGGGCTGGCTTGATCTTGTTTAGGTCTTATGCAGGTTTGAATAGGAATTCCTCCCACAGACTCACATGTGTGAATGTTTGGCCATAGGAAGTGTGTCTTAGTTGGGGTTTTGATTGCTGTGAAGGGTCATCATAACCCAAGCAACTCTCACAAAGACAAACATTTAATTAGGGCTGGCTTACAGGTTCAGAGGTTTAGTCTATTATCATCATGGTGGGAGCATGACAGCATGCAGGGATACATAGTGCTGGAGAAGTCAAGAGTTCTACATTTCAATTCAAAGGTAGCAAGGATTTTTTTGAAGGCAACCAGAAGGATGGATGGTCTCTTCCAAACTGGGTAGATTTTGGTCACTAAGAGCCCCCAAAGCCTGCCTCAGGCTCCTCCTATAACAGTCCTCCAACAGTGCCATAGCTCTTAATAGTACTACTTCCCATGAGCCAAGCATATTCAAACTACCACAGAGTAGTCCGATCAGGACGTGTGGCCTTGTTGGAATAGTCATGGCCTTGTTAGAGGAAGTGTGTCGCTGTGGAGGTGGACTCTGGGGGTCATAAATGGTCAAATTACACCCAGTGTGACACTCTGTCTCTTTCTCATGCCTAAAGATCAAGATGCAGAACTCCCCGCTCTCTCTTCACTACCATGTCTGTCTGGATGCTACCATGCTTCCTACATGATGATAATGGACTAAATCTCTGAAAATGTAAGCCCACATCAATTAGATAGATGTTTTACTGTATGAAGGTTGCTGTGGTCTGGATGTCTCTTTACAGCAATAAAACCCTGACTAAGACACCCTGTTATAACAAGACAATGTCAGCTAGTCTGTCTGAGTGTCCCAGGCCAGAATTCAATTTAAGGACAGAGTTGGGGTGACAAAGCATCAGGAGTCTATCTGATTATGAATTCATGGGGGCAATAGACATGCTATTTTATCTGGGCTTTTTGGCTAAAATTAAGTATATTACTTGTTCTCAGATGAAATTTCTTTTGATTAACACTATACTTTTACTTTTGCATAATGTTAACACAGTACAAGTTATTGCATTTAACTTCAACATTTTTCTCTATGTGCAAATCACATTTCCTTGTAATGCATCCCATGTCATTTATGGGTGTCTGTTCAATTTCATGTTACTTTCTAAATGCTAATTATCATCAATCTCTCTCGAATTTTGATAGGATCTAGGAGAACTTAAGAAATTAGTCAAGCTCACCTCAAGATATGTATGTCCATGAGGTCATTTCCAGAGACTAGGATAAGCTCTCTGACTAAAGTCATATAGCTTCTTCCACTTATGAGTTCCAAATTTAACAGATTATTGGGAAATGGTAGGTCTATGAACTGCAAAGCATAGTGGGAGGAAGAAGCTCAGTGCTCAGGGTGGTGATGGGGAATCAGGCTCTCTGTTCCCCAGGTCCCTTCCCTGCCTACTACTGTTCAACTCTACTTGCTGAGAACAGTGATATGAACTGTCAGGTCATCTCAGCTATGATGGACACAGAATCTCTGAAACCATGGACCAAATGAATCTTTTCTGTTAAGTTTTGCATCCTTACTCATTAGGTGACTATTACAGCGACTGATGGTCTGAGGCTGTTTACAGCAAGCGTAGTGCATGCCAAATACTGAGCACTGAAACACCTGCCTTTCAGTGGGCAACTCCCATTTTGTACATCCTTTCTCTATCCCAGGACAGTGCTGCAGTTTCCTGGTTCTCATAGCTGAGCAGGGAAAGGGTAATTTTGGTTTCTTGTTACTCTGGGTTTATTTGGTTATTTGGGTAATAGTCTTTTGATACAAGCATCAGCATTGGCCTTTGAAATTGAAACGAGCAAGCTTTCAGAAAGGACCTCCTGAGATCCTTACTGGAATTTCATTTAGTTTTGATTAATGAGACAGGTAATATCTTTATGATAACAACTCTCTCTTTCCTTGGACATGGTGCATCCTTTTATTTATTTAGTCTGTGTACCTAATTTTTATTATATTTTATGTTATTGTTATATAAGATTTTACTTAAAATTTTGCATTTTTGTCAGAAATGCTCTCTGATCTTCGTAATTTTGCTTGCTATTTTACATTGTACCTTTTGGAATTTGTATTTGTCAAATGCTGCTCTATAGGATTTTTAGTGTATGTGGGTGTATGTTATGTGTGTGCAGGTGCCTGAGGAGACCAGAGGAGGGAATTGGATTCCCTGGTGCTGGAGGCTGTTTTGAGTCTCTTGACATGGGTGCTCAGATGAGAACTCAATTTCTCTGGTAGGGCAGCGAGCACTGTTAACATCTGAGACATTTCTCCAATTCTTCTACAGAACTTTAAAAATAAGTCCCATATGTAACAGCCTTGTCAAGCACGTGTGTGTGCATGTGCACATGTGTGTGAGTGTGTATGAGAGTGCGTGTGAGCATGTATGAGTGTGTATGAGAGTGTATGTGAGTATGCAAGTATGTGAGAGTATGTGCGTGTGCATGTATGTGTGTGCATGTGTGTGAGTGTATGTGAGAGAGTGTGTGTGTGTGAGAGAGGGAGAGTATGTGTGTATGCATATGTATACACACATGTGTGAGTGTGTGAGAGAGTATGTGTGTGAGTGTGTGTGTGTGTGTGTGTGTGTGTGTGTGTGAGTGATAAATGCTTAGAAGACCTCTGCCCTTCCCCTTGTTATTCCTTGATCTTTATTGCAATCAGAACATTGCGAGGAAAGTGAGCCTTGGAATAGGATTCTCATGTCTATGGCAGGAGATGGAGGCGGTAATTTTCTTTCTGACAAAATCACTCAGTGACTTTGAAGGAACCACAATTTCTCTAAATATTAACATTTATTTATCGTTACTTATGGGTGTTCAGTAGTATCTATCCTGTGCTCTCTTGGAGGAAAGAAGCCAACGGATATAAATGGTGTGACAGTTAATTACTTGATAAACACGCTCTATGACTGAAACTATTAAGTTGGTTCTTATCTTCACCCCACATCCCAGGCGATTTGTGATGTAAACCTGAGAAGCCGGGCAGGGTCAGGGAGTCTGGTGTCTTCTCAATCTGGACTAGAGCATTTCCGTATTGATACCGTTAAGATTTGTGGAATGTTTGATTCATTATAGTGTGTTAAGTAGAGGATTCTGTGCATTGGAAAATGGTTAGGTGGCCACACAGACATCTACTTACTAAGTGACTGGAGTGCTGTGCCTGTCTTCCTACCACAGTGACACCAAGAATATCACCAGAGTTTTAGTGTCCCCAGGGAACACAATCCTCTCTATGTAAGGCCCCTGACCTGTGTGAATCTCTGGTCTCTCTACTGTGGTCTTCGCACATAAGCCCCATACATTCCCCAAGCTGCACAAATTTAATTTCCTTAGAGTTCTGTCATATTCTTCATCCAGTCTTGTCCCTACATCCCTCACCCTGAATATCAGTAGGTCAGTGGTGTTTTGGAATAAGCCAAGGACCTCAAAATCTGGCCCCTAAAGAATGTCTGACTTAATGCTTAAATCCATATTAGCCTTCATTCCCTGTGGGAGGGAAAGTCTGGCTTGCTTCAGAGCTGACTGGTTGGCAGGTGGTCTTTCTGTCTTTCTGGTAACCTGGTCCAACTCCCTCCTGAGTGTCCATGGACAGCCTGCTAGAATTCCTAAACATAGCGGCCTCTGGTAGAGGACAGAGTCTTTCAAATTATAGAGCCCAGGCTCCTTTCAATAAAACCTTCAACCTCTGATTGTGCTTTGGGATGAATAATGAGAAGTCCAAGGGAAGGATTTCTGAATTTTGAAAGGAGCAATTAAAAATAACGAGTATTGAGAAGAAAGCATTATTCTCAAAGAAGGGATGTAAGGACCAGTCAGAACATGCCTGTGTGTGCTTCGGGTATATTGGGCTACCGTTAAAAGCTATAAAGTGTGAAAGGGCTTTTTATCTTGATGAGATGTATGCATGGTATATGGGAGCCTGGGATGAATGGTGTTCTTCCTGGGTGGAGTGTTCACGGTTTGACTAGTAGTGAAATTTGACTGTTGAATAGTAACTGAAGAATGTCAGAAGCACCTGCTCTGCTTCTCTTCTATCTTGGTTGGTCTCTCCCAGGTGTACCCAAGCTTACCTCCTTTTGATGCTGAGTGGGAATGCCACAGTGCTTCTAGTTCACAAGATGATGGCCTTGGGAAGGCAAGCGCCAATTGGCAAGGCTCATATAAAAAAGGTATCTGCTTCGGGCTGCTTTTCCTTTCTGTGGTGCATACTGCAGCTTACTGTGGTCTCTTCCTTGTCCATATTCTTAGATTTCTTAGTTTTAGCAACATAATTGTCTGTACTAGACAAGCAATGGAGATCTACTTTCGACAGGAAACCCTTTGAAGATAAGCCCCTGTAGTCTTGCTCATCAGTGAAGGAACAGAGTGATCTCTTCTAAATGAGGCAATGTGCTTCTTACAGTTCTCCATTGCCTCCTGGCATGACTTCAACCATGACTCTCTTTGTCCAGAATCTGAACTATCAGAATATCAGCACCAGTAAAAATAGAGACAAAGGAATTCACTAAACAAATCAACAATGAACAAATAAATAAACAGATCTTTCGAAGGAAAATGTCACTATGCCAGTTAATTGGCAAATGCTGCTTGATTTAAGATCTTTATGATGGATAATGTGAAGGCAAAATTGGGTAGGATGAGAAAATTATAAGCAAATTCACTTACTACGCATATCTCAGGGAGCATGTGTAGAGAGAATCTCTTATAAGTATCACTTGTCAATAAAAAGGCCTACAGCCAATGAGCTGAGGCAGGAAATAGGAGGTGGGACACTGGCAGGAAGACAGGGGATTCTGGGAAATAGCAAATAAACAGGAGATTTACCAGGGAACTTGGGGGAGTAAATCAGATGTAGTTGAACTCAGGATAGAGAGAGACGCAAGCAAGACACTGAAAGAGATAGACGCTGAGGAGACATGAAGGAAGAAGCAGGCTGGGACTCAGGAAATGTAACTAACCATGTGAAAGACATAGACTAGTTTGAATGGGTTAAGTTATGACCTACTCAGGGGATGAGCCAATGGTATGGCCTAGGAATTTAATAATAAATAACTAGTCTCAGAGTCATCATTCTGAGAATGGGGCTGGGAAGGAAAAACAATTTTTTTTTAAACAAATGTATGAGACTTGTGTAAAGAGACCACAGCAGAGCCTTAAGAGACTCATACAGGCCAGGGCTACTTAACTAAAGGAAAGTTCTGTTCCCCAAAGGACATAGATAAATCTGGAAATATTTTTGGGTAACACCACGGTGGGAAGAGAGGGGATTATAATATTGCTTTACTTAATGGGTAGAGGGTAGGTGTATCCCTAACTTGTCTCCAATGCACACAATCTTAGACTTGCACACTGTAAAGGAGTCCCCAGCTGTAAGTAGCAACTATTACAGCAAGGGTCAAAGAATGACTTCAAGCTCGAAGATACAAAAGGTCAGTGGGATGGGGGTAGGGTTTTGACACTGAGTTAAGCTCCTGGTGAAGCTTTAAAGGAAATGGGGAGGCTTTAAAGGAAATGCCATGATGAAATATGAACTTCATGACTTTATA
The DNA here is from genome assembly GCF_011762505.2 of Arvicanthis niloticus. Lineage (NCBI taxonomy): Eukaryota > Metazoa > Chordata > Mammalia > Rodentia > Muridae > Arvicanthis > Arvicanthis niloticus. The sequence continues at coordinate 140,329,217 of NC_047659.1, forward strand.
TGTTAATTAAAAAAATGAAAAGCAAAACACAAAAGTCAGTAAGATTAGGCTACCAGTGTCTGCTGACTAGATTTCATGTAAGTGAATTTGCAGTTGATCTTTCCTGATTGCAAGTGGAAGGGTGTTCCTGTAGTTGATTAATGTGCTCTACTCTCCTTGATCAGCAGAGCAAATTCCTTGCTACCCACCCCAATGCTCTGAATTCTCAAAAGAAACACACCCGCACACACGCACACACGCGCGCACACACACATGTGTACAGCCTTCTATTTTAATATGCCTTAAACAGCTCAATGGCTGGGCCACTCCCAAACTTTCATGTTGCTAATGCCTCCCCTCTGATACTCCTGAGTTACTACTACTTACTAAAATCTATATTTCGTCTTTGCTACCCTATATCCATTGTGGGAAGGCTGGGGCCACTCTTTCTTGGCTCTTACAGGATTGAAATGCCTCTCTTCCTGCAGCTCTCAAGTCCAGAGCTTATTTCTTCCTTGGCATGATGAGTCTGCTTCTTCCTGGGTCCCCTTGCCTGTGAATCCCTAAATCCCACCTCTGTCTCCCTGCCCAGCCTTTGGCCACTGGCAACTTTATTTACCAATCAGAAGCAGCTGAAGGCAGGGACCCTCGGCATCTCACATGAGGCATAATTCTCCTGCAATTTGAGGAGCCCATAATGCAAACATTAAACCAAGTCTACAACACAAGGGATGGAGGGCTCTATGACCTTTTACCTTTCTTCTCATAGAGTGACCAAAGGCTGGCAAGTTTGCATTATCAGTGAGTCAGAGAAGGAATTCCTCATAGGAAGCTGCCTTTAGATATGGGGGTGGACTGCAGATCCCAGACCTCAGATTTAGTCCTGGCTCTGCCTGAAATTCTAAGTTTAACTCATGTGGCTTGGTTTTCTCTTTATAAAGCAGAAATGATGACTATGACTCCTCCCATAGTGCTTTAAATTAGAGCAAGATTTTGCAGGTAAAGGCATTATGGTGATTTCTTGTTCAATCTCAGGAGAGACTGAGTTTTCAATAGATACATGTTTATCTTAAGAAAATACACCTAGTTTTTCTTTTCTTTTCTTTTCTTTTTCTAAGGTGGGTGGGGAAAGACAGGGGCATTTTAGCATCTGTTTTGTGAAAATGAAATATAAACCCAGAGTTCCCACTAAAAGGTAACCATAACACCAAGTCTCACAGAAGATTCAGAAACATAGAATCCTCAGTTCAGTTTTCTCTAACATGAAGTAAACAAACAGCCCATACCAAGAAAAGAAGATGTTGCTAAAAGCGGTATCAGGTTATAAACCATTTCTTAGGAATTTGTCTCCTACAAATAGTTGTAGAGATACATAATCACATAGCTAAAATATATTGTGACATTATTTCCTAAGACAAATTCACTGAAGGAGAACACACACAGAGAGATCTCATGATGCTAAAAAGCATCTATTCAAGGAAGATACAATTGTTTGAGCAAAGAGGATCCCTAAAGAATGGGGAGAAATTGTAACCAATAAAATGTCTGACAGAGAGTGAGTATCTGAATATATAAAGAAGTAAAAAAACAAAACAAAACAAAACAAAACAAACAATAAGAAAACAAGCGACCCACTTGGAAAAGAGGGTACTCATGTGTCTGAGAATGGTTTAAAAGATATTCAATATCATTAACCATGAGAAAAATGCACATTAAAATTACTTTGAGATTTTATCTTGCCCCTGTCTCAGTAGCCAAGATCAATTAAAAACAAACAAACAAACAAACAAACAAACAGCAGATGCTGGCAAGGATCCAGGGAAAGGGAACAATAATTAGTTTATTGCTATTGGAAGTGTAACCTGGTACAACATCACACAAAGGAAATCAGTGTGGAAGTTCCTCAAGAAGATTGGAATAGATCTACCTCAAGATTGAGCTATGCATCTCTTGGGTATGTACGCAAAAGACCCTACCTCATACAACAGAGACATTTGTTCATTCACAAATGTTCATTTGTTCATTGCTGCTCTCTTCAAAATAGCCAGAAATGGAAAATGACCTATATATCTGTCAAATAATGAATGGATAAAGAAGATGTATGTTTACATGATGGACTATTACTCAGCTACTAATAAAATATCGTGAAATTCTCAGGTAAATTGATGGAGCTGGAAACAGCACCCTGAGTGAGGCCACCCTGACCCAGAAGAGAAACTACCATGTTTTCTCTTACGTGCGGATGCTAGCTTTTATGCCTCAGATATTCGTATCTCAGCCCAAAGAAAGGCAGAGATCAGATGCTAGGTACTTAGCAAGGGCCATGAATGGAGGAGGAGATCTCCCAAGGAAAGGAAAACAGAATATAGTGTCGAAACATCTAGGAGCTTTTTTGTGGTTTTTCTACATCTTATTTTTCTGTCTGTGGTTCTTGGGTGGGAACTTTGTAGGTGATGTTACCATGCTTCAGTGTCATGAGGCCAGAGAGAGATAATGTCAGAGCTGTCTTGGGAATGTGTCCTGACTGACTGGCACTCCTAGCTCCTTGCTAAGATGTATTGATGTCTCTTTGTTTCTCTTGTTGATTTATTATAGATCTTTATATATTTAGAACAAAAGCTCATTTTTCCAGATAAATAATAAATGCTTCTACTTTGAAGTTTAAATATTTCTCTAGAAATGCTATTTTTCACAGACAATCTCTTTGTTATGACCCATACATTTAAGTTCTGGCTTAAAATATCCCTGTCTATGTTAAGGTTATGAGGTGCATTAATTACTCATCTCATTTCAGGGACAAAATATCTGACAAGGAACTAAGTTAAACAAGGAAGAGCTTCTTTAGGCTCACAAGTCTAGGACACAGTCCATCATGGAAGGAAATCTGTGAGAGCAGGAGCTTAAGGAAGCCCCCGTTAAGAAAGAAGAGGGCAGTGAACATGGATGTTCGGTTGGCTTTTTTCTTTCTATGGAGTTTAGGGCCTAAAGCACAGAGAACCATACAGCTGACATTCAGTAAGGGTATTCCCAAGTCATTCAACCTAATATAGAGAACTTACCCTTACAGACACATCTGAGAGAGCAGGCTAATGTAGGCAATTCCATGTGGACATTCCCAGATGTATGTCTCTAGGTGACTACATGGTATCATGTTGACAATCAATATTAACACGTGATAATATTAACCTATATTTATTGCCAGCATTTATTTTGAATAGAAAAGTATGAGAATATGCTAATTAAGTAACCAAACCAGATTTTTAACACATTGGGAATATTTAGGACATGCTTAATATGTAAGCAATAAAATCTATATAATAATATATTATGAAAAAAGAATTATACTATATTTTAGTTTGAAAAATAGGGCATAAAATGGGAAGTATAATACAATATTTGAAAATTATACACAGAAGGAAGGATATATACCAATTTGTTATAGTAATTATCTTTTAGTTGTGATAATTTAAATCAGTATTATTTTCTCATTACTGATTCCTATTTAGTGATATTTATACAATCATGTGTTCTCACACTAATAAAAAAGAAAAATCTGTTAAAATTAGAGACAGTAGCACTAAATTTGGCAATAAATATTTTATATCAAATTATAAATTATTAAATAAATCATAATGTGAATATTAGCTTATTATTTAACTGGTGAACTGTCCTGTGTTTGGAGGAGCTCATAGGCACAGAGGAGAGTGCAAGTTGTTGAGAGAATACTTTTATGTTTTAGCCATCAAAGCAAAAGTTGGAAAACATTCATGGCTTCTCATCAAGGATAATTATCTATTGACTACTGATGGCTGTGCTTTCACCAACTGGCTCCAGCCCAACTGGCAATTGCATATTTAATTAGCATATCAATTTATTCTCATTAGTGACTCTGGGAGAAAGTAAATAATTTAGACATTTTCTACCAATATAGTCACACTATGTCTGCATCGCAAGTTAGAACCAGGAGACTCGGTGAGCTTACAGCTCTTAGCAGGGTGGCTCTTCTCTGGAAAATCTTACTGAGAAGGTTAAAGAGAGTGATGTAATAAGTTAGGAAACTCATTCTGATGAGCTCAGGAGAGGCTTCATATGCCATTTGCAAGTCACGGAAATTCAAACTGGCCTTTGTAACTCTGTTGGCCAAGGATCATATTCCTCCTCACATTCTTCTTCAGTTTTAACTGGAAGTGTCTCAAGAGACCTTTTTAATGCTGGACTTTGGATTAAAATCTCCAAATTCTTATTTTTTTTTCTGTAAATTGACTCAAAAGAAGCATTTCTTCCTTCTCCAGCCCTCCTAGAACAAGGAGGTTAAATCAGAGTGCTGGTGGCTGGTATGAATTTATTCAAATCGATGAAACAACTATCCCTGCTAGGTGCTCCTCTCTCTGCAAGAATTGCGGTCCTAAATAAGACAGAGAAACATCTTCATCTCAAAAAATAAACACTTCACTTACAGTTTACAGAGGCAGGGACAATCAAGCAAACGGCATCCAAAGTAACTTTAAATAGAATTGAGACCCATAATAGAACCAAACACTGTTGGGGAAAAAAAGTCAATGAAATGACTCCTAATGATATTCTGCTATACTCACAGATCGATTGGTGCCTTGCCCAATTGTCATCAGAAGGACATCTAGGAACTCAGATGCAGGGACCTACATCCAAACATTCAGCAGAGCTGAATGGAGAATCCCGCTGAAGAGGGGGAGGAAGAATTGTAGGCGCCAGAGGGGTCAAGGACACTATAAGGACACAGCCCACAAAATCAACTAAGCAGTGCTCATAGGGGCTCAGAGAGACTGAAGCAACAAACACAGACCGTGAAAGAGTCTGAATTAGGTCCTCTGCATATACCTTACGGTTGTGTAGCTTGGTGTTTTGATCGCTCTCCAAACAGTGGTAATGGGGTAGGTCTGACTCTTTTGCCTGCTCTTGGGACCCTTTTTTCCCTTACTGGCTTGCCTTGCCAGTGTCGATATGAGGGTTCTGCCGAGTCTTATTGTATCTAATTAGGGCCGTGTTCAGTGGGAATCCCTGAGAAGCCTGTTCTTTAAACAAACAAACAAACAAACAAACAAACAAACAAAAAACAGAAATGGAGTCATAAGGAGAAGGGAAATGGGGGGGTTGACTGGGAAGAGCGTAGGAGGGGAAACTGAAGTCTAATGTGTGAGAGAGGGATAAAATTAAAAGAAAGAGAAGGTAATAAAGGCCACGGAAAGTCGTACACTCTAATACAGAAGTGGTCCCCAGAGTGCTAAATAGACAGTCTCTTCCCTCTTCACTGAAAGGACGATCAGGAATCTCACTTACCAGCAGTGAATCCTCACACAGGACACCATTAACTATGTCTGCTGGCCTCTAGCAGTGACTAACACAGAACACCGTAAACTATGTGTGCTGGCCTCAGCTGCACAAGAGGATGAGAACCTACTATCTTTTCTGCCTGTGCCAAGGCATGGTCTTGTAGTTCAGACCGCTGATGGACAACGACATACCTGGGGTACGATAAAAGGCACACAACTGGTTTAATATCTTTTTCAGTTGCCACCTCAGACTTCCTGATAACCTTGTTTCTGATTTTTCTTACCTTGTGAGTGATTGTCAAAGAGATTTTGGAACACTTGCTAAAGAAGAGACAAAAACCTGAGTGTCCACAGCATTTTCCCATCCTTTCCTGCAAGATGTCTGTAATGGCTGATGACACAGATTTCTTGTGTGTATGTGTGTGTGCATGTGTGTGCATGTGTGTGCATGTGTGTGCACGAATGTGTATGTGCACATGTGTGAGTGAGCATGTGTGTGTGCATATGTGTGCACGCATGTATGTGCATGCGTGTGTCCATGTATGTGTGTGCCTGTGTGTGTGTGCATATGCATCCCAGACAAGGAACCAACAACTAAACAGAGTAATGACACCACCTAAGTCCAGCTTGATGAATGCATGAATTCATTGGGATCACTTTCAGGAGTATGGGCAAAGAGTGACTTACAGGACCAGGATGACTCAAAGACACCTGCATCACAGAAGGCCCAGCAGAGACAATGGCTCTTAAAGCAGGAAGCTTGGAGCTTCCTACATGACCTGCAGGCAGCTGGAAAGGCTGGGGAGGTTTTTCTTTTTAGCAGTCCTTATTGTTCATGTAACTTGGAGAAGTATGGGACTTATAAGTCTGGTCAGTTTCAGGGACCTCCTGATTTGAGAGCTTATTAAGTCCGGAGACTTAAAAAAGCCCCCACTTTAGAAATTCTTGAGTCTGAATGAGCTTCCTTGTATAATAAAATATTTCAATCCAGAGGGAATTATTACATAACACCCCACCCAACATACACATATTCTTCCTCCTCCTGCCAGACACTGAAGTAAGTCTTTCCTTAACCATCTCCACCTGTGTTTTTGAGGCAGAGTCACAGAACTCTTGCTGATTTGTTTAGACTGACTGACCGTCAAGCCCCTGCATTTACCTGTGTTCAGTTATCCAGCATGAGGGTTATAGTCACACCCACCACACCCTACATCTATGTAGATGTTGAAGATTCAAACTCGGATTCCCAGGCATACACAGCAAGCACATCACCCGCTAAACTGTCTTCTCGCCTCTCACACAGAATTGTACTGAACATATAGAAGATGCAAACAGAACCAGAGCCAGAGATTATATCCATAAAGAAGGGCACAGCAAAGATGAGAGGAGAGCTGGGGGTAGGGGGCATGTTTTCTATTTGATCCAGAATCTGCTGTGTACTCAGGAAAAAAAAATGTGTTGCTGTGGAAAGCATGGAGAATCATGGAATCCAATCACAAGTTTCATTACCTCAGTCCTGAACTTGACAACCACATATTCCTAGGAAGATGCTGCAGAAAAATAAAGACGCCAGCAATCCTTTGTCCTCCTGCACTTTCTTTCTGTCAGGAAATTGAAGGCAAAGGGTGTGGGCAGAACATGTCCACAAAACCAAGACAGCTGAGAAAGCCAGTCTCCTGCAGCATGGCTTCTTCTTGGAGGACAAGGAAATACATGAACATGCATGAAATACAGACTGAGCGATTCTGGTAATTCTACACATGACATCATGCCATTCTACAGCATCTAATTTGGTGTGGCACAAAATAAAAGACGGAAGAAATTCATTAATACTGTAAATTGTTGCATTTATATTTACTTAGAATAAGAAAAAGGAACATTATGGGAAATTAATAAAAAGACAATGGGTTGAAAGACAGAGCTTTTGATTTTGGAACCTTTAACAATACATTTTTTTTTAAGTCCTGGATTTCTTAAAAAAAAAAAGAAAAAAAAAAAGACTTTTTTTTTCAACCAGAATCAAACGACGTAGCTGGCCATGCCTGTAAGAAAGTAAGTTCTGCTTAGAGAGTTCAGAGGACTTTATTGAAGACTCTATTTAAAGTTGGACAGAATGTAGGAGACTCATGGAGATACCAAAGTACTCAGAGACCTGACCTGGTGGGGTGTCAGCAGTAGCCCAGGACCTAAAGTGGCAAGAACTGAGACATGCTTATCTCAACCTTCGCAGGCCAAAACAGAGACATTGGACAATAAATATTCTGCTCTCCAGGACTCTGTTCTGTTTCCTTTGATGTCCTTTCACTGACTCAACTGGAATCCAGCCATGAAAGGAGATTGACAGAAACAGACCCTGAGATCAGGCTCTGGGAGTAGTGAGTCAGAGGAGGTCAGATAAAGTATCCTGAACAGGATGGTATGGGCTGATTGCCAGTGAGGATGGTATGATTGGAAGAAAACTGACCCCAGTTACAGATACAGCCTCCCTAACACGCTGGTACTTCCCCTGTGAGGAGCATTCTTTCTTACATCCCAGTATGGGCCCCTGGATAGCTCCAGAGTTTAGATTGGTTGCAGAAAGATGGATTCATAATCAGAGGACTTGAGCGTTTGATTCAGCATGTATTATCCAATCAAAGAAGAGAGGAAGACTAGCCTGGGAACTACATTCACAATAGCCCTTTGAATTTGGCTTGTTTTATATCAGCGAATCCTTCTCTGTTAACTGCATAGTTAGCATCAGAACTCAAATGAATTATTGGATAACTTACTGTTGTAAAACAAAGAATCAAAAATTCCACGCATCTGCAGGTGTCAGATGTTGGATCAGAAGTTGCATCAAAAGTGACCACAGTAACCACTAATAATGATGGCAATCGATACCAGGCTCTTTATTAAGTATCATGTTTTCATTTCTCTTCCAGTTCTCAGTCATACAAAATGGAAAAAAAAATGTCAGTAATCACAGTTGAGAACCCAGGCAGAGAATCACAGGTTTAAATCCTGTATTTAACCATGAAATAAATAGAAAGCGTTATGTCAGAACAGGATCTCATTTGCATCTAACTTTGGCTGTGACAATGGGCACAGGTATCATGGCCAGAAAACATCGCTAATATGTTATAGTTTGGGAAATTCAAGGTGCAATGGTTCTCGAGGAGTTAAGAATCTAAATGCTTGCAAGGAAAGGATTCCATACTAGTTCTAGCTTCTGTGAGGCATCTGTGTTCCTCGAGGTGCAGTCTCTTCCTTCAGCATTAAAGTTGGCAGTGTAGCATCTTCCCGCCCCCCTTTCACTCTCCAATAGTCTTGCCTTTCCTTATCCCTGCCCTTGTCTTTAGGATGGCTACATTCACATGTTTAAGATCACTGAGAGTGTCCCTCATGTTACATGTCCACAAATTCTCTATTCTATGCAAATGGCATACTCACAGGCTTTGTGTGAAGCTGCAGATGTCTTGAGGATCTGTTGCCACATACCTAACACTCCCATCTCATCCTCCACAGTTGTAAAATAAAGCAGGGACCGAAAATGGCTGCTCTCTTGAGCTTCGCATGAACTTCATGTCATTTATTCGTTTATTTGTTTGATTTCGTTTGGCAGAGATCAACTCTATCCGTGTCACTGAACTCTGTTTAACTTTCAATAGCAAGTAGCATTTAGAGAAAATTCTTATCTGTCAGATTGACCTCTGTGAGCATGCTGTATCATTACAGCCCATTTCTGTCTGAAATTTAGAAATGTCCCTGCCTCACATCCCAGAGGCTATGCAGATAATTCAGTTTTTTCAAAGATTTATTTTATGTGTTAACTCTATTTACATGTGAGCCAGACGAGGGCATCAGATCCCATTACAGATGGTTGTGAGCCACCATTAGTTGCTGGGAATTGACCTCAGGTCCTCTGGAAGAGCAGGTGGTGCTTTTAACTGCTGAGCCATCTCTCCGGGCCCTGTAACTCTGTTTTTTAAAGACCTACACAATTAAAATAAATTTAAATTAGTAACTAAAATGTAAGATCAGGTAGTTTTCAGTACAAAAAAAAAAAAGATTCTATTGTCTCTGAAAGATGGTAGCTTGTTTGTGTCAAGAAAGTGGGACTATAGAGAGAGAGGAATCAAGCTTACTATGTAAAATCCTCCTGTCAACAGAAAAAATGGCAGCCGTTTCCCATCCTGGCCACAGGCGACAAACAGAGCATGCGCAGCAAACATAGGCGCTTTGCAAATGTGGAAGAAGACAGGTTCTAAAGGACCAGAACTCACACAGCGTGGGGTTTTGAACTTCCGTGGCTGCAGCTCAGTAGCCCAATTCCACGCTCAGGAGTGTCTTTGCTCCATCCCCTCCCCCGTCCCCATGCCCATCCCTCTCAGCTTCCACCAAGGTCCTTGTGTCCCTGGTCCAGTGCATTGTTCCAGACACATGCAAGAACCTGGAAATCTCAGTGGGTGTTCCCTGGACTGCGGTCTGTACCTCTAACTGCATGACTGTCCCTCTTCCCAGGATTGTGGGCCACCGCGTACTCCATCCCCCATGGCTCTGTTCCGACCCTGAGGTGGGTACTGTGTGACAGCTGCCTATCTTCTTGACCTCTTAGCCAGCTTGGGCACTGGACTTTGCAATCCCAGTCTTCAATCTTAATTTTTAATTTTTTGAGATCAATATACTAAGGGACGGATATCATTATGGCATTTTTCCACTATATGGTTCTTCACACTTTGTTCCCATATGTTCATTTTTTTTCTGGCCACCCCAGCTTCGTGGAATTCATCAGAACAACCAACTCAGTGTGGATATATAAGGACAAGCCTTCAATTTGCTAAATTCAGGTGTTATCCAAAGAGTTCAACCTTCTACCTTCCATGGGGCAAGGCCGAGTGAGCACGAAGGCAGACAGAAGGAAAATCTATGCTGGCGACTGCTGGTGATCACGTTTCCTCAGAAAGGCTTTTGAAGAATCAACCTTCCCCGTGTCTAGAGCAATGCAATGGAGCTCATTAGAGGAGGCATTTTTTTTGAATGACTGCCAAGAAGACATTGTGTTATGAAAGGAACCTCCATATGGCTTTAGATGAGAAGTGATAGAGGCCCCTGCTAATGTACCAGAGATGCTGTTTGCAGTATGTTAAAAAGAAAAAGAAAAAAGGTGGGTTTGTGCTTGGCAGTTGCTATGCAACAATGCATCTGGCCATTGCTATTCCAGGTTTAATAACCATTAACTCATGCACTTTCTTGGGCACGCAGGTAATTTCTAGCAAGTAACCCTCATGTTGATTCTTCCTCTTCATCGGCAATACCAGTGCTGTGCTAAATTATGTGGTTTGAGGCATGCCAGAGTCATGGCCATTCAGGTGACTGGATGCCTGTAGTGTAGACCTGTTGGGGATTGCTAAAGAAATGTGGCACTTGCTGTCAAATTACTGTGACCCGTAGTTACTTTGTGGCCCCAAAGCAAAGCCAGAAAATTAATCCTACCTATAGGTGATTAGTGAAATGCTGAGCTGACATTTGCCCTTTGCAAACTGACAATATTCTCTTGAACGTCAGGTAACTCACCCTCTGGCGGGGCAGGCAGTGTTCGCCTGCACTCGCTTTTGTATGCCACCAATTTCCAACCCTGAAGGGTGTGTGTGTGTGTGTGTGTGTGAGTATGCAATGCACATGTGCACACAGGAGTGTATCCCATCAATTTCCAACCCTGAAGGGTGTGTGTGTGTGTGTGTGTGTGTGTGTATGTGTGTGTATGTGTGCACATGTGCACACAGGAGTGTATCCCACCTATATCCAACCCTGAAAGATGTGTGTGTGTGTGTGTGTGTGTGTGTGTGTATGTGTGCAAGCAAGTGTGTGTACATGTCTGTGTATGCCATGTGCAGACAGGAGTGTAGTTGGTTGGCTAAATCAAATTACTATATAGCAAAAACTATATAGCATTTCTTGTTGTTGCTGTGGCCCCTTGTAAAGCACCTGCTTTGTGTCTGGTACATTTCATTCCACCACTCTTCATGACCATGTTTATAGGGGCCATGATGGCTGAAGGGCTCTTCCTTGTGACAGAGCTCTGAGTACTTCCTCACTTCTCAGTGCTGCTCATGAAACACGCACCGTTTAGTGTGGTGTTCGTCTCTGGTGGGCTTTTAAGTTTGGTTCTGCAAGCCCCATGTCTTCTTTATTCCAACACTATCCAACTACATGGTGCTAAGCGTGGAATCCACATCAGACCAGTAAAATTCTTCCACCACCACAGACTGGTAACCAGGAATGAGCCAGGACCCGAGCAAGTCAATCAAAGACTTTCCTGTATGTGTTTGAAATAATTTGGAGGTGGTTTTAAAAAGTGGCTTTTCCCTCTTACCTGTCGGATGAGGATAGGGTGTGACACGATATCAGAAGGCATTGGCTTTCAGCATGTTACTTTACAGCAAGAGTCCTACTGCCTGGCTCCTCGACTTTAGCCCAGGGAGCTCACAGTGACAGCAGCATCTCTTCATCCCTCAGAGAAAATCCATTTCCTTTGAAGGGAATGAAATCAGTAGGTGAAGAAGGTCCAGGTCCACCATTAAGGTTTATAGGACACATAACAGGCACACAGATGCACCCCATGTATCAGACACATAAAAACTTAAACATCGATAATGTGGATAAGAAATTCCATGGCCCATGGTGCTACCTCAGAGCCCAGAGGCAAAAGAAACAATAGACCTCTCTCCTGCTCCTCTGTCCTTGCTGCTAAAAAATCGAAAGAACTACAGAGATCATTGTAAAGACAGGCTAGTGCCGAGTCTGGGTCCAAGATCCCAGGGGGATGGTTCAAACCCACAACCTATGGAACTCTGGGGACACAACCAAACCCAGTCTTTGATAAACTTGGACTCTTTTACCTGCTCTTGAGCCCTTTTCCCTCCTACTGGGTTGCCTCGCCCAGCCATGAAATGAGGGCTTGTGCCTAGTCTTATTGTATTACGTTATACCATGTTTGGTTGATACCCTTGGGAGGCCTGTACTTTTCCAAAGAGGAATGGAGGAGGAGTGGATCTGGGGGTGGGGGTGGGAAGAGTAGAGGTGGGGTGGGAATAAGACTGGGAGAAATGGAGGGAGGAGAAACTACAAAGGTGAGGTATTGTATAAGGGAAAATAAATTTTAAAAAACATCTAACTACATGATGTCTGTGATAATAAATACTTCAACTATACTTATGTATTTGCAAAAAAAAAAAAAAAATTACTGAGGCTCCAGGTTCCTGACTGAGAAGATTTTTGAGTATCATCTCTCTCTCTCCTCCCTCCCTCCCTCCCTCCCTCCCATGAATAAACACACACACACACACACACACTGTCTTGAAGATGTGGTTCAGCTCCTTCTCAGAGCACTGGGACAGTAGCTCCAATCCTCTCTCCTATAATCCCCTTCATACGAGTTACCAAACTAACAGAAAGATCGTGTTTATGAGGTTGAAAAGATCAAAGGTGAAATTATGATGCTTCTTAATGAATGACATAGGGCCATTAAAGCTATACTGCCTTTGCTACAGAATCTGGGCTACGGTGAACACTAAGACACACGGCCTCCAGGGTTCAAGAACCACTTTAAAACACAGGATGCTGCACTGTCCATCATGCAGCCTTGAAGACTGGGCAAGCTCAGGCAGCTTGGAGCCTTCAACTCCAAAGGCAGGCTATGGATTCTAAGCTTCAAGCTGAGAGTTGGAGGTGAGACATAAGAATGACTTTGGAGTTGTCCAAGTATGAAGCAGGGTGCAGCACACTGGAGAGGGGAGAGGGGAGAGGGGGGAGGGGGGAGAGGGGAGAGGGGAGAGGGGAGAGGGGAGAGGGGGGAGGGGAGAGGGGAGAGGGGAGAGGGGAGAGGGGAGAGGGGAGAGGGGAGAGGGGGGAGGGGGGGAGAGGGGAGAGGGGAGAAGAGGGGAGAGGGGAGAGGGGAGAAGAGAGGGGAGAGGGGAGAGGAGTAGAGAGGGGAGAGACTGGAGAGGGGAGAGGGGAGAGACTGGAGAGGGGAGAGGGGAGAGACAGGAGAGGGGAGAAGGGAAAGACAGGAAAGGGGAGAGGGGAGAGGGGAGAGGGAGACTGGAGAGGGGAGAGGAGAGTCATAGATATTCCACTTCTCCTGTTAGGAGTCACACAGAAACACCAAGCTAACAACCACAGCATGTAGACAGAGGACACAGTACAGACGCATGCAGGCTCAGTGATTGCTGCTTCAGTCTCTGAGGCCCTAAAAACTATGCTTAGTCGATTCTGTGAGCAGTGTTCTCCTGGTGTTCTCATCCCTCTGGCTCCTAGGATTCCTCCTCTTCCTCTTCCTCTTCCTCCTCCTCCTCCTCTTCCTCCTCCTCCTCCTCTTCCTCCTCCTCCTCCTCCTCCTCCTCCTCCTCCTCCTCCTCCTCCTCCTCCTCCTCCTCCTCATCCTCCTCCTCCTCCTTGGTATTTGCAGAGCTCCAAAGGGAGGGACCAGATAGACATCTCTAATTTGAGCTTTATCTGCCCAATTCTTGGATGGCTGGTGTCTCTGCATCTCCTCCCATCAGCTGCCAGAGGAATGCTTCCTGAACCTTGTAAAATTATTAGTAGCTATTAAGAAAACAATTAATGCAGATTTATTTTGAAGTTCCAAGTCTTGTCTCAAGGGTTGTCAGCAAGACAAAGAGAATCCCACCAAGAAGCAGTCAAATGTATAACAACTTCTACCACCTGTTGGTGACATACCTGGCTGCTCTGTCTGGGATCCAGGTGTATCTCTAACAGGAATTTCCTCCCCCTGTTCAGTTAACTTTACCAATGACCTGGAGCAGGCCAGCGACAGCAGGCAGGCTTTTTATCTCCCTGTGAGACTAGAAGAAGAAACATTCCTCAGGTCACAGACATGACCACAGACTGCCAGAGCTTGAAAACTACCCCCGTAGGCTGACATCTACATGGAATGAGCTTGAAGAAAATAAGCAAACAAGGCTTTGAGAAGCGTGAACCCCCCTCAACCTCTTTACTACCAGGCACAGTTTGAAAATGTCATACTAGGAGCAGCTTGGGGAAAAAAAGGCATGTCTGTTCCAGCCAGGGGAGTGTATACACAGCCTAATTACATGGCCAAGGCTATTCGAGAGTCTCCGGAATTTTGTAGGCAATTACATGCATAATTATCTTGCTAAGTATCATGTTATGTATTATATCACTGTAGTATACTTAGATGTTATAAAATTGTTGCTAATCACAGAGATAATTGTATAGATAATTCTGTTATCTGGATTTGTGTGCATGTGTGTGTGTATGTGTAATACATGTGTGTATTAGTACAGTGTGTGCACATATACATGTAGGGGTGCACACATGTGTCTTTGTATGCCTGTGACCTGTGGAGATCAGAGTTTGAAGTGAGTATCTTCTTTGATAATACATCATCTCAGTTTTTGAAACAAGGCCTATCACTGTATCAGCCCTTTGGCAAGCCTGGCTGTCTGATGAGTTTCAGGGATGCACCCCCAGCCCCCAGCCCTGTGCCTTTTCTCTACCTTCCCAGCATTGAGATTCAAGAAGAACAAAATATTTCTATTGGGTACTGGGAATGGGAACTCAGGTCTTTTCTTTGCTTAAATAACAAGCACTTTGCTGACTGCATCATTTTTCAAGCCCCAGGTTTCTTACCTGATTATAAAAGATGCTTTATATTATACATATCCTATAATATGTCTGCAATATATTTATCTTTATAAATATGTTTATTCAAGCAAAACACATACAATATTCAGATAAAATCTTGGAAATTATGGCTCTTATTTGCAGGTAAAATAACTACTCTGGGGGTTTTTAGCATCAGGTTTATGGTTTTAAATTGTTTTTCTTCCATCTAAGTGTCAGGAGAGGACAGCAGCTTGAAGTGATCTAACTCCAATATTTATCAATCAAACATGCTGCCATGGCTCTGGCAGGATGTATTACAGTATTTGGGAATCTCTGAAACAAACTTCATTTCAGAAGATGGCAGCTTACGCTCCTCCTTCCCACCTTCCCACGGAAGGATAGTGGGGAATATGAAGACTTGTTTAAGTCATGGGATGCCAGATGAGTCTTCGGGGCTCTGTCAGAAGGATGGCGCTCCCTTCCTGGTATTCATGATGATGGCTCTTCTCACTAAAACAACACTGGCTGATTCTATGAGATATCCTCTAGTGCAGAGATTAGCAGGCCGCACTCTGATTTCTATGTCTCTTAGGAGCCGTCTCCAGATCTTCAGCACTGATGACAGTTGTGCTATGTGATTCTTAGTTCCGGATGACTGAAGCTCTGTCCCGTGTACCAGACAGTATGCTACAGGATTTATGTTTCTATCTCCTGCTGATGTAGCAGCAACCTCCCTCAACCCCATCAATGTGACAGACAGACAGACAAACATCTAGCCACAAGCGAAAATTCAGTCCTGGTGGAGAGCCATGTTGGTAGAGAAAACTGAAAAACATCTGGGCTTTGTTTTTTAATTTTACTTTTTAGAGAAGGTTCATTGGCTGGAGTTCTCTCAGTGGTTATAGTAAGTGTTGCTCATACAGACAGTAACCGGTTCTCAGAACCCTTCTCAGGAGCTTCATGACCTCCTATAACTCCCAATGCAGGGAATCCGACACCCTCTTCTGCCCTCTATGGACATTGCACTCAAATGTTCAAACCCACCTCCCATTATGACACATTCATATGCACCTAATTAAAGATAAAAATGAAGTCTTTATAAATGAAGTTTCTTTTCTCATCAAGATAAATGTGAATGTTTCATCTCCCACCAAAAGATCTGACTGGGTTCTTGAAGATACATTTAGGACAGCCAGCCATCTTCTGGTCTTTAGTATAGTCCAGAGAAGGCCATGTGAACTAACCTTAGCCAAACAGGCAATTGCTAGAGTCTGAGTCTGGGCTGGAATATATATGAATGAACAAATGGGTTGAGATTAGTCACCCCAGATGTAACTGGCTCCTCTAAATCTGCTTTGATGATTTTCCATTCCAATTTGTGAGCCATGTTTCATTTGTTAAAAATAAATGACAACTAGGCTGGAAGACATCTCAGCCAGTCTGCAGCACCCATGTAAACAAGAAAAAACCAAGCAGGCTGGTATGTATTGCCATCTTTTGGGAGGCTGAGGCTATCTAGCCAGCCTAGCCTACTTGAAATTTCCAGGCCAGTGGCAAATCCTAGAGAGGGAGAGAGAGAGAGAGAGAGAGAGAGAGAGAGAGAGAGAGAGAGAGAGAGACTGAGAGGAGTGAGACATGAATTGAACTCTAACCTCTAGACACATAAGTATTCCATGCTTACAAACACACAAATTCACACAATAATCAAAAATAAATTTGCATGTATGGGTATTTTGCCTGTATGTGTGTCAGTGTATCACCTGGTAATTATGGAGCGCTCAGATACCCTAGGACTGGAGCTATGTGCAGCTATGAGCTGTCATGCATATGTGTTGGGTTCTAAAACCAGATCTTGCAAGAGCAGCTGGTGCTCTTACATGCTAAGCTGTCTCTCTAGCCCTCAACACAAAGTCCAGGGTAGATTGCACTATCCCCTCTTTGGTTTCTCATTCAGTAATACATACTAAACCAACCATTAGAACAATGAACCCAGATCAAAAGAATCATAGAAAAATAACCATCAAAACTGCCCTAAGCTATGTAAATAGCTGAATAAGCCATTGATTTAAGTCAACGGCTTACATTTAAGCAAAATTTATTGAGCATTGCCCAGTACCAGAATCCCATGTATCTTAGGATTCACAGTCTTTTCTTCACAGATGTCTTCTTTACTTAAAGTAACCAACATTTGCTTTATTTATTTAAAACAAAGAAGTCACGGGCTTGCACAGATTCCAGCAAATATTTATTGTGGAAATGCTCATGTCTTAGTAAAAATGATAAACAAGAAACAATACAAATTAAGTAACATATTCAAACAAATCCTTTGCTTTAAACATAATAATGGTCTGCTCAAAAACATTCATTCTGAGTTCATATATGTAAGATTAAGTCAGTCGATGAGAATGCTTATGGAGCAGAGAGCTTTTAATGACTAAATATTTTAAATAAAAATGTTAAACAATATTTAGGCACTTCAGTTTCCCCATCATCAAAGTCCCCCCCCACTCCCCCCCTCTCTTTTTCTGGATTCTCCATCCAATGGATTAATTTATTTCTTACAGGTCAGTTGTCATATGTGTTAATTGTCAAATTATCATTTCTTAGGTTTAATCCACCCTTCAGTCATTTTGGAAGGGAACCCCAATTTTAAAAAAATGTTCTTACTAGATTGGCCTGTGGGAAACCTTGTGGTACATTTTTTCAGTTGATGTGTGATGGTTCAGCCCACTGTGTGCGGGGCCACCCCAGGAGATGTATTCCTGGATGGTCTGAGAAAGCAGGCTGAGCAGGCCGAGCAGGCCATGAGGAGCAAGCCAGTAAGCAGCACCTCTCCATGACCTCTGCATCAGCTTCTGCCTCCAGGTTCCTGCCCTGTGTGGGTTCTTGTCCTGAATTTCCTCAGCAATGGAGTGTGGTCTGAGATGTATAAGCTGAAATTAACCTGTTCCTCCTCATGTTGTTTATGGTCATTTGTATAATCACATCAATAGCATCCCTAAAAGGAGAATCTATTCTGCACAAATGCTGTGGGTTTCTTCCTCAGCTACTACAGTGTTAAGCTTTCTTGACAAATGCAAGTGGAGAGAGAGAGAGAGAGAGAGAGAGAGAGAGAGAGAGAGAGAGAGAGAGAGAGAGAACAGAATTCTCATGCTGTGCACATGGAATCTACCCTGTTCATCTCCTCTACTTCAGGCAGCTTCTGAAGAGCATGTGGCCTCTTCAAGACTGGATTTTGTAGCTCATGCATCCCCCAGGAACAGCTTTTGTCAAGTCACTTTGAAGGGCTCACTGAAATCAGAGTGTACTATAAAGAGCTTACCCAAGACATCAGAGATATTCCTAGAGGGTCTTGGTGGTGATACTCTCAACAAACCTTTCTACTCTCCAGTGGGCTACATCCTCAGCCTTACTGCCAAAGTCCAAAATAGTCATGACCTCTAGACAATTTCTTTATTCACTAATTGGTCTTTGCCCAAGGTCTGGTGGACACTTTCAACATTTGTCCTCTCTGAATTCTTTACAACAACCGCTTTTTCTTCTTCCTTTGTTCTCACCCTCATAGCAATTCTTCTTGTCCACCCTCTTGAGTTCTAAAACTACAAGCATAAGCCAACATTCCCAGTGTTTCCTGTATATTTTAGAACACTTTTACTGGCCAATCTCTTGTAACTCAAATATTGTGCTAGAATGTAATAATCCATGTATATTGTAATTTTCTTTCTTATTTGAATTTTAATTTTCTTAGTCAAATTACTAGATGGTTACTCTTTGCTGTCTGATATACCAAAGCTTTTTAACCTACAAATTTAAATGTGTGAATCACCCATGGGTATTTCCCCTTAATTTCATATTGTTTTGACGCCAAGTCATAGTTTTCTACTTCTTCAAATGTTTATTTATTGTTTTATAATGTGATATACATTGTGGCTAGTAAACTCTGATAGCTCTAGGTATTATTTTGAAGAATAATATGTACCGGCTAGCCTTCTTGCTAAAAGATAGAATCACCTGAGAAGAGATTGTCAACTGAAGACCTGCTGAGATCACATTGCCCTGGTGGCCATGTCTTTGGAAGACTGTCTTGATTGTTCATTGATGTGAAAAGGCCCAGTCCACTGTGGGTGCCACCATTCCCTAGAAAGGGGGTGTCCTGAACTGTATGAGAAACCTGCCTATACAGGAGCCTGCCTGCCTTTCTCCACAGTTTCTGTTGTTTTCCTTGGCTATGAAATGAGCTCCTTGTTTGGAAGTGATATTGCGTGGAATAGCAAATGTGGATGTCTTCAAGTTTCTGCCTTGATTTTTCCTCAGTGATGAGCTGTGAACTGCAATTATAAAGGAAATGCCTTTCCTTCCCTACATTGGTTTGTGTGTTTTATCACAGCAACAGACTTAACTTAGAACATGATGGTGATGAGTTTAATCTAGATATAATCACTGAAGCATATTTTTATTGTGGGACCTTGTTTTAGAGCTTGGTCTCAGTGGAACTATGTTATTTTTGTTCTAAGTCACAGGGTGCGCCCTTTCATTCAAGAACATGTCTATATATGAACATTGAATAGCGAGATTTGTCATTTATTAAATCCCTCTTAATTTGTCAGAGATTGGCTCAAAACTCCATGACCTCATCATTTATCAGGTACTAAAATTCTGCTAAATTACTTTATATTCTCTTCCCCCAAGAGATTGCAAGATCACAAGTTCCAATGGGCCCATTTTCCAGGCCACCAGTTGTGCCATGATTGCAGTGTTCTATTGGACAATACCAGTCCTCTGGCCTTCCAGATGCAAAGAGCTGATGAATAGCTCTTATCTCTTGATGAGAAGTTCCATCTCAGCTCTAGTGGGTAGATACAAGAGAGAAGGACTTATGCCTCTTCTATAGCTCTGTTATCATTTTTTCATTACCAGAATTTTTATCTATTGTAATTGCTTCAACCAGTGTTGCTCCACCATCACCAGACATCTACTCAATGGATGCTAAAGTGAACGCACCCGGTATGTACCACTTATTATCTTGTGCTATCCACTTCTCAATGCTGATGAAATGCTATGTGGTCTGCTGAAAGTTTGAACACTGAGTTAAATTTAAAAAGAGCCCAGTATTGCAAAAGTCCCCGATTATGCTCAGCACAGGCTGCTTTCAATGCAGGGGATTTTACTTGACAAATAGGCTGATTTAAAATTCCCACAAGTCAAGACAGGCTTTGATGCTGCGTGGTTCTATTTAAAATGTGATTTGAAGAGATTGAAATTATTTCTAATTTTATATAAAGCCAGAAAACGTGTGTGTGTGTGTGTGTGATTTCAAAGCTCTGCTCCCCTCAAACTTCAACCATGTTATATGTTCACACAGAAGACAAATGTTGAATAAAATTAATTAGCATGACAATGTTAGTTCACAGATTTGAGAATTTTTGTATTAACACTTTTCATATAATACTAGATGAGCAAAATACTTTATTGTATTTTTAAATAATCTAACCATGCTTTAATGGCTTTCAAATAAAACATTTGCACAGTCTGGAGTTATCTCTGCCAAAAGAAACAAATTTAAAATTCTTTTTTTAGTTATATAGTCTCTGATAATGAGAAAAGACATTTCTAGATGGTGTTGATGAATATTATTATTACTAATTATATATTATTTATTAATATCATATTCTCAATCTTAGCAAGTACTGATCCCAGATATTTTCTTTACCTCAGGCTTAATCAAATAATAAAGACTTAACAACTTGGTTCCTATGTTGATCAAATTTTTGTTCTGAATGCTGATAGTAAATTTACTTAAGTTCTGAGAACTATAAGAGAGTTAGGAGGTCATTCAGTTTAGTTTTTTAAAATATACTCAGTATAATGTTTAAGTGACTGGGTTTTTCCATGGAAGAATTCCTAAATATAACTTTGGCCTGGTAGCTTTTATGGAAAATTGTGAATAGAAAGAACTTAGAAATAAGATTTATCTGCTTCAGAGTTCTACCTAGAGACCATAGAATAAATATACTGTTAACAATGCACTTGTTTGACCAGCCTCCCCCTACAGATTAGGCAATTGTAAACTTTTTAAAGAGGGAATATTTCCTACATATATGTCTTATCTAACTATTCTTAAATTTGTGTGTGTGTGTGTGTGTGTGTGTGTGTGTGTGTACAAGTAAGTTGGTTGCAATGGGACCTTTCAAGGGTCACCATTCCCTTTCAAGTTACTGTGATAAAAAAACAACATAGGAGAGAAAGAGTTTATTATAGCTCATATCTCCAGGTTAACAGTGTGTCACTGCAGGGTACTCAAGGCTGGAACCTGGAGCAGCTGGTCATATCCACAGACAAGCGCAGACAGAGAGAGAAATGAATGTGTGCATGCCTAATTGCTCAACTCAGTTTTTACAATCTCATACCATTAATGGTCCAGTCTGTGAAAAGCTGCCATCCACAACAGGCATGGCTTTTCCCATGTCAATCAACCTAAAAAAGAAATACCTCTCATAGGCCTTGTTCATGCCCTCAGATGAGAGAGGCAACCCCTCACTGAGACTCTCTTTCCAGGTGGTTCTAAGTTTTGTCATGTTGACAGAACCAACCACTACAGGACGACAGTCTCATATATCACTAGCAAGGACCAAGCAATGGTTTCTTGAGTTTGAGGTACCAAGCAGATCAATATAGCCAACTACCCACAGGATAGATACCAACCAATAATAGACCAATACAGCTAACTAACCACAGGATAGATCTCAATTGGTATCTAGAGCATGCTGGAAGGGAAGCCCAGTGAGGACAGTCTTGCCTTGTCTACCTCCAGCACCTAGAATAGCCCTTGGCATGCAATAGGCAGAATGTCTCTATGTTCTGGAAGGAACAATGCTAGGTCCTTAACGTTGGGCAGGGCCAAATGGGAACACAGAAACCACAGGCAAGGATGAGTAAAGCATCCAGAAAAGCTGCCCAGGAGGAAACAGAGACCAAGAGCTGGAAAGATGGCTCAAGGTCAACTAAGAGCACTTTCTACTCTTGGAGAAGTCTGTTGTTCAGTTTCCAGCACCCATCTCAGGCAGCTCACAACTACCTGTAACTCCAGCTCCAGGGGATCTGACACCTTCCTCCCTTCGGCATCTGTGGGTACCTACACTGAAATGCAGATGACCTCCTCCATCAGACACTCACACATGCAAATATTAAACAGTAAAAATAAATCTAAAGTAAATAAATATCACAGACCAGACACATCGATTGTTGATGTCTTCATTAGTGATAAACATCAAAACCAATGTGGAAATTTTAACCTTGAAAGTGGTTTGAGATCATTAAATAAGCTAAACAAAACGGTCTGGAAATAACGAAATGTTAGCTAACATCAATCCATTTATTAAATTACATTCTCATAAAACAAAACAAAAAAAATTCGGTGTGATCCAACTGCAACTTATTCCCAACCATAATTCTTCCATGTTCAGTTGTCACAACAAACAAATGAAGACCTCCTCTACATGTGACTTTAAACTATTTTTGTTTCTGTGGGATATCCGAGCATACTTTGCCAAACCAGCTCCACACCAGAGGAAACTAATTAGTGTTGTCACTTGTGTGGATAATTATCGTATTTATAAGCTAATCGTGGCCTCACACTGGAATTACTCTCTTTTCATCATGCAAGAAAAGCATGCTTTTCTATTCATTATACAGAGCCATCCTAGGAAGCGTCTGAGCATCTTGGGATAAAATTCTTCCAAATTCAGATGCTCGATGTCTCTATTAAGGAGATTGAGACTTGCAAAGCTCCCAGCATTCACATTGGCATCTGTACAGTCTAGGAAGCGAGTCTGTGAGAGGCGCAGGAACAGTCTGAGGGGTCCACTGGGGGATTACGGGCACCTTCTCCCTTGAATTATTGCTTCAGTGATGCAGAACTTAGCTGAGATAAAGCACCTTTGGGACTAAGGATGAAAGCAGATGTTGTGACATCTGTCCCTTTAGTTTTCAGAGGTCTATTATTTGCCTGGCTTGGTAAAGCGGGTGTTGGGCAAATCGAGACTATTTATCTAGAATTTAAGCCACAAATCTGTTCAATAGTTTAAAGAGGAGAGAAAAAAAGATCCCAGGGATTTGTGGTATATTATGGAATATCTGGATGTGGAAATGTCAGCAGCACTTCAGAATGCTTGAACTTCCTGCAGTACAGATCAAAGCATAGCTGGCGATCATTTGCTGGGGGGGGAAACTGAGCGTTTGGCGCAAATGGGCAAAGTCTGAAGTAATGGACAGGCAGCCTCCTCATGGACTGGCAGCTGGTTTTCATCCCACGGAGGCGGGCATCTTTTCCATCTAGGAAATAGGCTTTCTTTTCTGGATATCATAGGTAACCATGTCATGATTAGGAAAACAGAGGAACAGTAGGTGTTTGGATTATTGATCTGTAGGTGAAAGCGTGGATAGAATATCAGAAATCCACTCTTCCACAAAGTTCAGACAATAATGCAGGTTACGAAACCTCAACATTCAAATAGTTGAAGGATTACAAATCGAGGGGAGCATTTTTTGCTCTTCCTTTGCACCAGGCAGACATTGCTAATCAATTGCTCTTCCTCTGCACAAGGCAGGCATTGCTAATCAATTGCAGCTAAGCCTATTTGAGGAATATTTCTCTACTCCATCTTTCAGATACCCACATACTCTAGCTCAGAGGATGAAGCCTACTTATGGTACCTAGTAGAAATGCCAGCTGAAGGTTTCCATTCATGTTTCCACAAGGATCAGGGTAGAATACACAAAGAGGCTGCATTTGAGTGAGAATCCCATGTTACCTAAGCACTTATCCGGAGTGTCCCAAGATCCACTGAAGATGAGGCATCCAGACCAAAAAGGGAAACGGCTCATCTTCTCAAGTTGCCTTTGGATATAAAGTGTCCCATTGAGTTCTATCGCCTACTTACATTCTGTTGCTGTGATAAAACACCAGGACCACAACAGCTTATAGGAAGAAGAGTGTAGCTTGGAATTATGGCTCCAGAGAGTTAGCATCCACGATGGCAGAGTGGCAGTCAAAGTTGGCGAGGCTGCACTAGTAGCTGAGAATTTAGCTTTCGGACCACAAGCAAGAGGCAGTGAGAGCTAACTAACTGGAAACGGGGCAAGTCTTCTGAAATCTTCAAGCTCATCCCCTTGACGCCCCTCCTCCAACACGATCATACCTCCTAATCTGTCCCTGTAGTGAGAGTTTAAAATCCCAGTTATGTTGTGTGAATATGGTTTTGTTCTAATCCCAGGTGTGGGGAATGAGGCTGCTTTACAGCAGAAGACTACGGTTTCGTGCACTAGCAGGAGCATGATCTTTGCCAGGTGCAGATAGATTGATTCTGGGGGCTCCGGAGACGGAATCAATGGGAGAGCGGGAGAGGGGCTGTGGCAGCTGCTATTTCCCCTGATGTTGCATTTGCTATTGCTAGATTTGTGGATTGCTAGATTGCTGGATTTTCTGATGAAGGTGCTAGGACTTGCCCCTAGGAACTCAATGTCCCTAACCAGCAGGAAGTAGCCTAAAGAGGTCTATGCCCCCCTTTCTCTCTGACCTTCTCTCTCTCCTACCTAGTGTTAGGGGATTGGAAAGGATTCAGGTAGAATAAGGGTTATAAGGTGGGTAGATCTAAGAATTCGATAAAATAGCAAAACAAAACAAAACACTTCCGAAATAGTTCCACCAGCTAGGGATAAAGTATTTAAACACACGAGCCTATGAAACTGCACGCTAGGCACCCACAAAGTGACCCTTCGTTCTTCTAACCTCCCCCACACACACACACATGAGCACCGTATCTCTTCTCATTATTTTTGTTTGTTCTGTGGATTTGTATTATCACCTATTGCTATTCAAGCGTCTCTCTGAATGGGTCTGGCTCGTTCCGGGTCCCGTTAGAACCTCAGCATGTCTGCCACAGTGGCATCTCTCAGTCTTCCCAGGCTCTACTCCAACTTTTTATCCATCCACCGGCAGAAAAGATGTTTTGTCTAATATGACCCGCTTGTCTTCAAAGGCTTTCTCCACTTCTCTTCATCTTTGGGGAAGTGTAGTATAGAAAATGGCCAAGAGCATACATGAATAAGTTATGTTGTAAAAATCTTAGCAGAGCACTAGGGATGTAACCTTAGGCTCCCATTAGATTTCCCACAAACCTTGTCTGTATCTAAAACACATTTTAAGATATATTTCCCGAAATATGTGATAGTTTATAAATAAGTAAACACTGTTTCATACTAGGGTGATTCAATAGAATTTTTATTTAATCAAGTTCTCATTTATGCAAAGTATTATGTAACTTAAAAGCATGCAAACCACAAACACATTATAGATAGAGAAACTAGCGTGGCATTATGTACAATGTTGTAATATTAATAATTAATCATTTTGCAGTTCTTCCTTAGTTTCATTTTCTATTGGTTGAAACTGATTCAGATATTGAAGGCTGTGGTGCTAATATCTGCTGAGAACCTTTTATGCTCACTATGACTGACACATCTCAATATTGCCAATTCATCTCTGTATGTATGCCTTGATCAGGCTGTGGACATTTGGAACACGATTACTTTTCTCCCCAAATACTGTAGTGTCTTCCAGGCAGCTCACAGTTGTAAATAGCATAGAAAATAAACTTGTACAGGATTTTTCATTACATGGCAAAAAGTAAAGTTTATCGGATGGCGGGGAAGGGCAAGAACACCAGGCATGTGGATTGAAGAGACCTTGTTATCATATATCAAATAATTCTTGACCTGTTTTACACTTTTATATCATAAGAATTGTGAAAAATTCCAATGTCTAGTTAATGAAATAATTACAGTTTGGATCCTGGCAGAGATCCCAGGGATTCCCAAGTACACTCAAGCTTGAGAACGCTGTTCTTATCTGTATTTAAAAAAAATGCTGCAGGAGAATGATAGCAAGTCTTGCTGCAGCTCTAACAGACCCATTGGTTTGCCCATGAGACTTCTGGTTTCCCCTGTGGGCATTCCTTGTAGTACCCAGCTAATGAACTCATCTTCTCAGTCCCGGGGAGGTGAGCTCTGAACATTGTGTAACCCAGCACTGGATATGAAGTCACAGTATGGACTGAAGGAAAGAGTCCCTCTAGTATTGTACTCTGAAATTTGAAGTCTGAAAATGAAGACAATTTGTCTGAAAGATGATACTGTCACCTTTGGATATGAATTTCGGGATGCCTGTGAGGTGCATAATAGGATCCCCAAATCTACAGTTAAATTACAGGTCTGGAGAGGCTTGCTCAGAGGGATGTCCAAGCAAGGGGGCCCACCAACATGAGGAGCAACGTGTCTAATTAAAAGACAAAGCAATAGCCAAGACAGGGCTCTGAACACTGACAGAGGAAGCTGGGGAGGTGACAGGTCACTTGGAAAAAAGCCAAATGGGATGTGATGTCACAGAAAGAAGCAGGAAGAGTGTTTTAACAAATACATGTGCGTGTGTGTGTGTGTGTGTGTGTGTGTGTGTGTGTGTGTGTGCTTACGGAATTACTAATCTTCCTAGTTGGATTGAAACTTCTTTAATAGTTTCAAGATTTTTAAACTTTAACCTAGAAATGGCATATCTTGGAAAGTCTGAGTACACACCTATTGCTCGTCTCCTTGGATAAGCAACATGGCCCTCCGGTCTGGACCTGGAGTATGCTGTATGTAGTTCCCATCCCTGATCCAGTCTGGAATGTTCTTCATCCCTGATCCAGTCTGGAATGTTCTTCGTCCACCCAGCAGCCAATGTGAATGTGCCACAGGCATTGATCCCAACCTTCAGCTGAGCATTCCTCCTGCCTCACCAATAATCCCCAGCCTCCCTCCCTCACCACTTACTTTTCCCTCCCTTCACATTCTGCTTCCTGACCTCACATTCATCATGTTCTCTGTTACCATGGCGATCTGTGTTGATTAGCCATTCTGGAACTTCTTTCCAAATGGCTTCAGGTGTCTCCCTTCAGGTATCTGTCTATGATATGTTATTTGAAAAGCCTTCTGGCACACTAGATAAAGAAGGCTCCTCACCCCCACTCTTCTTCAATTAACAAGTCTGCAAGTAACCACACACCAGGCTCTACCCTAAGATTCCCATTTTCTAGGCTTTCACAGCAGCACTTAGGAGTAAGCAATGGAAATATTGTTTTTCGCAAAAGAAGGAAGGGATGTGGGTGTTTTCAATAATTTGTTCCAGCAGAAGCAGCTATGAGAAAGTAGAGTGGAGCTTGAGCCAGGCTAGCTGAAGCATCCATATCCCCTCTCTGACACCCCTCAGCTTGAGTGCCCCAGCTGCTGACAGGTAATGCTTAATACTCACTCAGTACTTTGGAGCCCCTCGAGATTATCTCTGACAGTCAAGCATAGATATACATGTTCAGGGCTGGATTTCTGCTAACCGGCTGCATCCTGGCCATTCATCTGGTAGTCACAGGTTTCTGATAGCATATAATCTTAAACAAATGCAAGAAACAAAAATCAAAACACAGCTGGAGAATGCTTTGGCCCAGCAGTGAGTTTTATTGGGTACTCTCTGCTGGCTTCTAAGCACCCTCATCTGGCTACAGTTCACTGGACTGACTGCAACCTGAGACTCCTGTGGATATGTCACTAAAAATTAGGCATCTGGGGCTGCCCCAACCAAGAATGTGTACATGGACAATAAACTCCCTTAAACCTGGAGGGACATCTCTGGGTCAAACCCCACGCGTCTGGCTGTGCCATTTTCCTATGGCTTTTCACAATGAGGAAGCAGGCTGTGCCAACCTGGAGCTGGTGAGTGCAAGGAAGCAGTTTTTAAACCTTATCAGCAACACCCTTTCTGCTTTGTAACTGACTCACTTTTTCAGTGTTGGACAATCTATACCACCAGTTGTTGTTTTTTTGTTTTTTTGTTTTGGTTTTTGTTTTTTTTGGGTTTTGGGGTTTTTTTGTTTGTTTTTTCTTTCTTTCTTTCTTTTTGCCATACTGTACGTGGTGCCATTTAAAAACAACAATAATAATCAGGTTACTTGATGCTGATTTTGCCTCAACTTACAGTTTTGGATGTTTCCAAAAGGATGTTTCCTTGCAGTTTACAATTCTAGCATTTTCTGTCTCATTCTTACTATTTTTTGAATAACCTGTGGTCCCAGTTTTAATCTGTTTTTTTAAATCAGATAGTAAATTAATCATATCCCCAAAGGTTGACTGAGTTTGGGGATTAAATTTCTCCATATTATCTCTAGGCTTGCTGCAGATTAATGTGGCTGGTGGTTTGCATGTTGGGATTTTGTTTCATGAAATGTGAAAGAATATATATATATATATATATATATATATATATATATATATATATAATCAGGACTTCTGTCTCAATGGTTTAAATAAGTTGCTGTGTTTTTATTTAGCTGCTACATGATGAAGCCCATGGCTGCAGTTTACCACAGTTAACTATGCAGAAGCCACCATCACAAAATCTTCAGCAGTGCTGGCCCTTAGGTAAAGACATTGCAGTTGGCATCTCGATGGTTATTTTCTTCATCAAAAGTAGGGCTCATTTCACCCTTGGCTGTTTTCACTGGGCTTGTATTACTTATAGGGAGTCACCCACACACACATCAGAACTCTCCAGGTACTATTGGTCAGTGCAGACTATGTTGCTGTTTTGTGTTTTTATCTTTGTTTCTTTTAGTCCTATAAAATGACTGGTTGCACCTGTTCTTGTAATGGTTTCCTAGTTCATTCTCTCCTGGCTTTGTGCTGTTATCCAGGCTAACAGGATCGTCTATACCTTGCGAGCATTTTGTCTCCTTCTTGGCAATAGTTCTACCTATTAATTCTCTGCTGGTGACATAGTATTCCCATGACTGGACTTCAAAGAACTGTTAAAGTGGCAGTGACAGAAACTGGGGCTTTGTACTTTAATTGGGATGTCTCTGTGGTTAATGTCCCTTTAAGTGATGACATAATTGGTTTTCAGGTGGATGTTTCTTTATCACAGGGAAATTAATGTTCAAATCCTTGGTTTGGAGTATAGCTTGTTATTCAATATAAAAGGGACATATTATCACTTTCTCTCTGTGTGTGCACTATAGCCTACAGAACACAGTGTCCTAATGTGACACAAAGCTTTACCATTTACATACTTGTAGTTGATGCTTGTAGCCCATGAGTAAAGTTTACTTGGCAATGAGAGAGGCAGGATGTTCATGATTTCTGTTCTGTTTGCTGATTTTGAGAACATATAATCACTTAGAAGTCTATCTGTATTGATGGGAGGTGGTTGTCAGATGGCTGTGTGTGTGTATGTGCTTGTGTTGTGTTAACTGGCATTGGAGTGTGAAACAGGGCCACTGCCTCTGTGTATGTATCAGGTGTTTCTGCTTTTCTTACTTCTGTGACACAATCCCTGTTAAACCAACTTAAATTTGGGGAAATAATTATGTTGGTTATGGTTTCTGACTGTGGCTGGCTCTGTCCTTTCTGTGTGATGGAGAAACACAGAACATCACTGTGAGAACATCACTGTGAGGGAAAATCTGTTCAGTTCATAGAGAACAGAAGAGAGAGAGAGAGAGAGAGAGAGAGAGAGAGAGAGAGAGAGAGAGAATAGGAATCCAGTGAGGAGATGCCCAAGGAAGGCACACCATTCCTGTGATCCACTTCCACTACCTGGTCCCACTTCCCACTAGATCTCAACAATACCACTATAATATGGATCTGTCAGAGGATTCAAGAAGATTCATGGTCAAATGCCTCCTCATCTATCTTCTGGGGACCAAGTCTTCAAGTCATGAACTTTAGGAAGCACACTTTATAATCAAACTACATGCCTGAGTGAATAAAAGAGAAAGAGTATGTATTTCTTTACTTTTAAGTGATTTACCCTGTAAACATAACTATATTTGGCATAACAAGAGAAATCAATAAAATGTAATAGGAAGCTCCAAATACAACCAGATAGATGAGACTCTGTGCATTGCATACTCTGAATTGCAGCTCTTTACAAGCTGCAAGACTGTTTAATAAATAATACTGGGTCAATTCTATGTAGAAACTGAAAATTGAATCTCAGGATCACACTAGATACTACAATCAATTTCAGATGGAGATATGGTTTAAATATGAAAGAAAAATACTTTAATTTTATGAGAAATTATAGGGGAATATCTTATAACATTAGAATAAAGAATCTTAAATTATAGAACAGAGACACATAAATATTGTATAATAATATACTAAACTGTATCAATGATGATTTTTTTACCCTAAAATTATATTAAACTCAAAAGTCAGATCATATAATGAAAGAAAATATTTTCAAGTGTATAACTAAAAAGATTAGTATCCATAAACTATAAATAACTTAAAAAATTAAAACAACCTATTTGGAATTAGAAAAAATATCAGGAATAATGATGAGCAAACGCACACTTTCCAAATGGTGTAAAATGAAACCACAGCTTGGTGCCATCACAAGCTCCTATGTCCCCTAAGAACCCCTTATGGGCAAAGGGTGTAAGGTACAAATGACTGCAGGAAATGAGGAGCCAGGGTAGGAGGGAGCACTGCTGATGGGGTGGGTAGCTATGCAAGCTTAGGTATGAGGAGCCACAGTAAGAGGGAAGACTCCTGGTGGGGTGGGTGGATATACAAGGTTAAGTAGGAGGAGCCAGAGTGGGAGGGAGCACTGGTGATGGGGTGGGTGGATATGCAAGGTTAAATAGAAGCTGGAAAATGCCATATCCATGATGTCAGAAAGCTGAAGGGAAGGTCAGAGGTGCTGAGAGGACAGAGGCATGGGAAAAATGGCAGGAGCCCAGGGCCACCAGCAGGGGAATGGCACCACCCAGAGTTATCTAGACACTGACACATGAATAGTCAAACACCAAAAATCCTACAGGCTTGCCAACAGGCCAGTCTAGTGGCAGCAGTTCTTCCACCGAGGTTTCCTTTTCCAAAATGGCTGTAGCTTTTGTCACCACCCCATGGGTATGGATGTTCTGCCTGCTTGTATATCTGTACACCATGCTTACTTGGTAGCCATTGAGGTCAGAAAAGGTTGTCTGGTCATCTTGAACTGGAGTTATATATGGTTATAACAGCCATTTGAGTTATGGAAATTGAATCCAGATCCTCTAAAGAACAAGTGCTCTTAACTACCAAGCCTTCTCTTCAACCCCAAAGTTCCCCAATTTCATCCAATGGGAACCAACTGTACTCTTATAGAGAGAGCAGGTTGGAACTCTAAGCCATTTGTGTCTTTGACAGAGCCTAGTCTCTTAAATTCAGGGACAGCTGGGCCTGCCACCCAGCCATTGATCCTTGGTACTCTAATCCAGAGTACTCTAAGAGCTAGAGAACCTTTTTTCTTTTCTTTCTTTCTTTTTTCTTTTTTTTTTTTTTTTTTTTTTTGCTTGGCAGTGCTCCTCTGCTACCAGCGGCCTGACTCCCTGACTCTCAGGCGGTGGTGGTGCACGCCTTTAATCCCAGCACTTGGGAGGCAGAGGCAGGCGGATTTCTGAGTTCGAGGCCAGCCTGGTCTACAGAGTGAGTTCCAGGACAGCCAAGGCTACACAGAGAAACCCTGTCTCGAAAAACAACAACAACAACTACAACAACAACAACAACAACAACAACAACAAAGACAAAGATTTCACAAATGAGCTCAGAAGTCTGAAGTCCAGTGAAAACTTGGGATCCTGGGCAAGTTCTTGTACCATATCAGTCAAAGAAAATCTAGAGTCAGTAGGAAAGTGCTATGGATCTTTTTTTTTTTTTTAAAGATACTACAATAGAGAAAAAGGAACCTGGAGGAGAAGTAAATTCCCTGTGAACACAGCATGGATCCGTGAGAATTTACAGCTAGGTTATAGGTTGGAAAACCAGCTCCAGGGATCCATGGAACTCAAACATGCCCCAGGCCATGGGAGAATGGGAGTGGGGTTGATATTAATGGTGACTAAATATGCAGACTGTAGAGACTGTTCCTGCTCAAGAGGTTCAGCTGGGTTCTTGATGGAACTATGCTCGATCATATAATGCATATGCACATTAGGAACAGCATTTAGGAATTTCCCCAAGATTGACTGGAAAGCACGTATGCCCAAAAGAAGTCACAGCTAGACCTAGATGTTGGGTTGGGAGCCTGAACCATCTTTTCAACAAATGCTTTTCGTGACTTCTAGTAAAGATTTCCTACTTTCCTTTGTGGACATCTCTTGTAGGTCATGTTTTATTTTATTATTATTATCCTCAATAATATTTTCTTATTATCTACCTTAGATATCCATGATTAATATGGAACTTACAATGTAAACTTGCCTCAAATAGAAGGAGCCTCCCTCCTTGCCTAATCAGTGCTGGGATTATTCTGTCCACTTTAATTTATAAGCTTGTTCCTCCTACTCTCCCATCTCTTTCTTGATAATTTATTTCTTGAAGAAAAAAACGAGATCATTTCTATTTTAGACTTCCTCTCAGTGTGTTTTGTTGATTGCACACAGATCATATAGTTGGGTGTTTTTCTCGACTGTGTGTGCATACGCATGCCTGCAAGTATGTGGCTTCCTAGATAGCAATCACCAATCTGTCTTATAAAACAAGTATCTTAAGTGTGAGTGCTCTATTGGGATGTAGAAAATGTTTTATGTGTCATGTACTGCGACTATGGACATGACTGTCAACAGCAGGGGTGGGTGTGGGGCATCCTAATGTCTCAGTTGATTGTTGACGGTAGCCAAAGGTGATATGGCTCCCCAAGGAAAGATTCTAGTCACTTCCAATACAAGTGTGCCTGTAGACATTAGGAACAGCAATTCGGAATTTAACCAAGACTGAATGGAAAGCACATGTGTCCCAAAGACATTGTAGATTATTTACATACGCATGCCGACAGCAAACCAAGGAAGAGCCCTGTCGTGTTCTACAGACACACTTTGCCTACGAAGACTGGGGATGCCTACGCCAACAACTGCCATCAGCATGATGAAGGGAAAAAGCCACGTGAAACAAGGCGCTGAGCTGAAGAAGACACATGGAACGAGTTGCCCGTGGCAATGCCCTTCACAGAAGCTTCTTTGTGATTCTCCCCTTTCTCGTTTTCAAGTTTCCTCTGTTTCAATTTTCTTCTAGTTTTTATTTAGAGATTTAAAATTTTGATTTGACTCACTTTATTTTTTGAGTCCTCTCGCTATTTATTATAAAACAAAAGCCACCACTAAGGTTATGACAGAGTCTGTTGAGTTATGTTCTCTGATTTATTTATTTTCAGTTTCATTACCAAATCCTCAGAGCCTTCATAGGGAAAGGTAAACATGTCTGGAGAGACGGGGTCACACTTGGATCTCTGGCTGGTCTCAGATTCACTATGGAGACCAGGCTACTCATGAACTCAGAGCTACCTGCCTCTGCCTCTCACGTGCTCCTTACTGGTTAATGCTGACACATCTCTCTAAATGTCAACAATAATTTTAACACTTCAGAAAATGTTTTAGTCATGTTAATAATAACTCGGGCAATTTATTTTTTCACAATTTACTATGTTAAGTGTCTTATTCTATTTTTAAAAATTTAAATCTGCTTTAGACTGAAAGAATATAAAAGCATTTTTCCTATATTTTTTTTCTAGAGAGGAAAAATTAATAATGCAATTGTTACACAAAAAGAATTTCTCAGAAGATGTCAGACAAATATATGAGGTGACAAATGTGTTAATTAGCTTGATTCAAAGATGAAACGAGATCACAAAATATATTCATGTATGAAAACACCACATTATATCCTATAAACACACACAATTATAATCAATTGGAATTTAAGAAAAGTAATCAACAATACATTTGTAAACTGAAGTTACAGACTTTAAAATACATGTATTATTGACCCACTGAATGAGAGTAAAGATCATCACCCAAATTCTGTTAGTTTAATTAAACAGGATTTATTTATTTATTTATTTATTTATTTAGTGATGTCTCCCTACAGTGGGGTTTGAGAATATAGCACTGAATATAGGAAAAATGAAACTTACAGGCCCCCCAAACTTCAAGGCTAGAAAGTTTCCAAGGGCTTTGGTTACCTGTAAATTTGGCAGAAAATCACAAAGTTATTTGACAGACTATCTTATCTTAATAGAGTGGGTATCGGTGTAGAGCCTGTCAAATTCCAGAAAATGGGTCAAGACCTGGTCAAATACAAGATTTACAGAAAACAAGAATGAATTTATTTTGACCTTGTCACAAGATGGTTTTTAATCTTAAGATGGAGTCAGGCTGGTCCATCAGTATCCCGATGCAGACACTATTATCTGTTGTTAACATATAAGGTTCAGGATTTTCTATCTCTGTCTGTCTCTGTCTCTGTCTCTGTCTCTATCTGTCTCTGCCTCTGTATTTCTCTGTGTCTTTCTCTGTATCCCTGTGTCTCTGTTTCTCTCTCTGTCTCTCTGTCTATCTCTCTCTCACACAAACACACACACTCCCTTCCCCCTTCTCTCTGCTCACTTTATCCTTGACCACCACAAGTCTTTTCTTGGGTTAGATCGCTGGCAATTTCTTTTCTGTACATTAGAGCGTTGTAAGCATCTTCCACAAGAGTCAGGCTATTAGTAGGTGCTAATTTCCATTCTCAGTTTGACTGTGTTTGGAATCCCCCAGAGAAGATGCATGTTGGGCATGTATGTCTGTGTGGGAATATCCAGATAGGATTAACTAAGGAGGGAAGAGCCTCCATAAACAGGCTGGAGCCATCCTGTATGCTGAGGTCTGGAACTGAATCCAAAATAGAAAAAGAAAGCTGCATACCAGCGTTGATCTCTCTCTGCTTCTTAAGTGAGACTGCAGTGTGACTCTGGATACCCTGCCTTCCTCCAGGGATGAGACCTAAGTTGCTTTTTCTTCCTTAAGTTGCTTTTGACAGCTAAAGTAACTAGTGCAGAGAAAAAACAAACAAAAACAAACAAACAAACAACAACAGCAACAAAAACCTATGCACATTTCTTAGAGGTAGTTGAAATAAGTCAGAAAGCCAGAGATTAGGAGTAAAATTCATGAACCATTCAGTCATTAAATTATACATGATGTTCAATCCCTAATGCTTTATCAGATCACACAGGGTTGAAAAAAAGGAAACAGCCTTGGTAGGGAAGCTGGATGAATCTCCAGATCTCCAGAGAAGGAGGGGAGATGGGGAGCCCTGGAGATCGCTTTTGCCCAAGCTGGAAAAAGAGAAACACACAGAACACACAAATAACTCTTAACTTGCCAGCTAGCTCTGACACACAGGCAGCTACAGTCATGCAGAGAGTAGTGCCTGAATAAAAAAGGGGACAAGCTAGGGGTAGGGGGCTGTTATTAATATGCAAAGTGAATAAATAAATAAGTAAATGGAAAAAGGGGGCAAGCTGAATATGCATTTGGGAAGTAGGAACCATTTACTATTTTTCTTTAAATGTATACAGAGTAACAAAATGATGCATTTCCCAGCTCCGTTCCTGGTGGTCATATATTCCTTCCTTTATTCAAATCACCCAGGGATTTACATCATTCCAAATAAATATTTATGCTCCTATTTATTTCTTTGCAATTATAATATATGCATAATTAGCCTGAGATATTTGGTTTATTAATTTTCATGTATGGCTATGTTTTCCTCTTAGCTTCTTCTTTACTGTATTTCATGATTTGACTACTTTCGTATTTCCTGTGTGGACTTGGGAGAATACTGCTTATTATTAATATTATAGTACAGGCTTCAGTGTGTGTTTAGAAAATCTTATTTACTCGCAATGTATCAGCTTATAATTCAGTTTTGTTTTGCTTTACAAGTTTTAATATTTTCCTAAACCTTGTAGCCATGTTGTTAGAAAGACAATTTTATAATTTCGTGTTAATAAGATTTATTTTATTTTTAGTCATGTTTATGTGTCTGTCTGTACTGGGATAGGTGCATATGAGGTCGGGTGCTTACAGAGCTCAGAGGGGTGTTGGATCCTCTGGAGCTGGAGTTATAGAGAGTTGTGAGCCACCTGAAGTGGATTCTGGGAACTGAACTCAGGACCTCTGTAAGAGCGGCAAGGGCTCTTCTCTGGACCACTGAGCTGCCTCTCCGGCCCCTCTAGCAGTTTTTGGCATGTTGAAGAATCTTTATCATTAAATGCAATTCGTCTGTTGTTTGTTTGTTTGTTTGTTGTTTGTTTGTTTTTTGTTTTTGTCTGCTTTTGAGATGGGTCTAGGCTGTGCAGCTCAGCCTGGCCTAGAGTTCCATAGACCCAGTTGGTCTTGAACTTGAGGGAATCCTTCTGCCTCTACTTCCTGAGTTATGTGGTTGCAGATATGCAACACCACACTCTACTTTGTCTCAAAATTAGCTTTATTGGCTACTTTACCATGAGCGGTTTTGTTAATGTTTCTTTTTCCCATCTCTGCATGATTTTCTTATGTGAGTTATTGTTTCATTATAACACATAACACCTTTGCACTGCTATATAAACAATTTTTAAATTCAAATTCACAATTACTGACTTAATCCTGTTCCAATAACTTTCCCTGTTCTTTTGACTACAGGATATTTAGATTGATTTTTTATTCTAACATTCAAGCTTGTCGATTTTTTTTTCTTTTCTTTTCTTTTCTTTTCTTTTCTTCTTTTTCTTTATGGTTGCTGCTCCTTTTGTAACATACTGGCATTTTCTGTACTTGTTCTGAGACTTTTCTCCTATCCATTTAGAAGCTAACCTCTTGCTTGTCACAGAATCAGTTCCTCAAATGTCTGATTCACACACGCCACTGGCTCCAAAATCAATCTTTGCTCTGGGTTCCCCACAGCAACTGAAACAAAACAATCCCAAGCAAGTCCGCCTCAGGGCAGGCGCAGGAGCAGTGCCCCAGGGCTATACTGGTGTTTTCCTAGTTCTTATTTACTCTTGCTGTCTGGATTGGCCTGCAGACTCACCAGGACCCTGTATCCCTCCCTCACTTCAGAGCTCTGACTTGGCTCAGCATTCTCCTTCAGAACCTAAGTTTCCTGAGTAGCCATGGCTGGAAGCCAGTAAATGCTCCCAGCTTCAGCTCAAGGACGATCTCAATGTTCCTTCATCTTGAATGATTAATCCATTGAGTATAAATTCCAAACCAATGACACTAATTTTATTATTAAAATACACATATGTGATTTCTATCTTTCCTTTTAGTATTTTTATTAATTATTAACCAATATCACTGTGTGTGTGTGTGTGTGTGTGTGTGTGTGTGTGAACTTTTAGCTTTTAGTCTCTCAGTTCCTGGAGATTTGATAATGTTGTCTATAACAGTATGACATGCCTCCATGCCTCTTTTGTCCGGTTCTCTTATTTTGCCTTGTTTTCCGTGTGCCATGGTGATCCTTATGACTCCATGTTTGCTGAGACTTCACCTTGTGGAGTCTATGATGTCTGCTCAGAGCATGTTGTCCTATGAAGATCTGAATTTGTTACTGTGGGTGCCCGGGCCTTATGCTACACCAAAACTACTTTAAAAGAATTTTTGAGGCAAGATATTAAGTCTTTAATCCTTATACCTGAAAGGCAGAGGCAGGCAGACTTCCATGAGTTTTAGGACAAGCTGGTCTATATTACCAGTTCCAATCTAGCCAGAGCTACACAATGTGACCTTATCTCAATAAATAAGTAGCTAACTAACTAACTAAATAAATAAATAAAGTACAAAAATTCTTGGTAGTGATGCTTCTTAAAACATACAGGACAAGTGGCCTAAGGACCAGTTGGTGAATGTAGATTTCAGGATCAGATATTTCAAGTTTTCTCTTGAGATGGCCCAAGGATTAACACAGATGAGCGTCCTACATGGATCCTTCCTTGGAATGGATGGAATCAAACTTTGTAACAGCTTGAGATTTAAGCATTTGGGATTCTGGTTAGCACAGGTTAGTATGTTCTTTACTCCCTGTCTTCTGTGGGACTAAGACTAATCCCTGTTTTCCTCAGGCCCCTGTGGCTAAGTCCTTCCTGGGATGTATAAGGACAATCCCTCCTAGAGCAGGTGCCAGCCTCTGTGGTCTCCTGAGCTTGAGCCTTATTTATCATCACAGTCAGGCTTTAAAGGGTGTGTTTGTCTTCAGTAAGAAGAGCTGGATTTAAAAATAAACATATCTCACAGTATTTTTTTTTTTTTTAGAAAATGGTATTGACTCATATGTATGTTTGCACCTGGAATATTACATTTTGAAACTGTTTATTGTCAAGTGTAGTTGGAGCTAACCTGGCATGGTATATTAAAGACAAGGAGACAGTGAAGAGCTACCAAGCATCCTTTCAAGAGTTAGATTTTTCTCCCTTTGATGTTTGCTTCTTTGTCTATGAGATCCTGAGGTGCTAACACATGCTTTCTGGAATTGGATTTGATACAGACCAGTTTTGATGTCTCTTTGGGAGACAACAAAGCTCAGTTAATAAGTCTCTTCTACTTGAGGGTTGAAATTGAGTATTGGAAGGGAGTGGTCCGGCTTCAGATAACGAGCAAAATCATAGAAGAACTCACCGTTTTCATGGGGAATAAAGAGGCACAAAAAAAAATGGTGAATGACCCCAGCTGCAAAGTTTGACATTTATTAGATGGTTGACTACAGAAATCTCCATTAAGAATATAAGAGGAGTCCTTACACCTCGCACCTTATCCAGTCAGAATGGAGAAGATCAAAAACTCAGGTGACAGCAAATGCTGGTGGGGATGTGGAGAAAGAGGAACACTCCTCCATTGTTGGAGGGATTGCAAGCTGGTACAACCACTCTGGAAATTAGTCTGGTGGTTCCTCAGAAAATTGGACATAGTATTACCTGAGGACCCAGCTATACCACTCCTGGGCATATACCCAGAAGATGCTCCAACATATAACAAAGACATATGCTCCACTATGTTCATAGCAGCCTCATTTATAATAGCCAGAAGCTGGAAAGAACCCAGATATCCTCCAACAGAGGAATGGATACAGAAAATGCGGTAAATTTACACAATGGAGTACTACTCAGCTATTAAAAACAATAAATTCATGAAATTCTTAGGCAAATGGATGGAACTAGAAAATATCATCCTGAGTGAGGAAACCCAGTCACAAAAGAACACACATGGTATACACTCACCGATAAGTAGATATTAGCCAAAAAGAAGCTCAGAATACCCAATATACAAACCACAGACCACATGAAGCTCACGAAGAAGGAAGACCAAAGTGTGGGTGCTTTGGTCCTTCTTAGAAGGGGGAACAAAATACTCATGGCAGGAAATATGGAGACAAAGTGTGGAGCATAGACTGAAGGAAAGGCCATCCAGAGACTGCCCCACCTGGGGATATATAGACATATAAATATACAGACACCAAACCCAGACACTATTGTGGATGCCAAGAAGTGCATGCTGACAGGAGCCTGATATAGCTGTCTCCTGAGAGACTCTACCAGAGCCTGACAAATACAGAGGTGGATGCTTACAGCCAACCATTGAGCTGAGCACAGGATCCCCAATGGAGGAGTTAGAGAAAGGATTGAAGGAGCTGAAGGGGTTTGCAACCCCATAGGAAGAACAGCAATATCAACCAACCAGACCCCCCAGAGCTCCCAGGGACTAAACCATCAACCAAAGATGTACCCATGGCTCCAGCTACATATGTAGCAGAGGATGGCCTTGTCGGGCATTAATGGGAGGAGAGGTCCTTGGTCCTGGGAAGGTTCGATGTCCCAGTGTAGGGGAATTCTAGGTCGGTGAAGTGGGAATGAGTGGGTGGGTGGGGGTTCACTCTCATAGAAGAAGGGGGAGGAGGATGGGATAGGGAGTTTCTGGGGGGGGGGAACCAGGAAAAGAGATAATACTTGAAATGTAAATAAAGAAAATACCTCCCTAAAAAAAGGAATATAAGAGGAGCCCAGAGAGATGGTTGGCTCTGTGGTTGAAAGCAAATGGTGCTCTTGCAGTGGACCTGAATTAGGATCCTAGTTCCATGCTTGGCCTGCTTACAACCTCCTGTAACTCAAGTTGTAGGGGGATCTGCTGCCCCTTCTGGTCACCACAACCACCTACACTCATGTGTGCATACCCACATACAGACACATTCCATGATACACATACTTAAAAACAAAATAAATCTTAAGAAATACATTTAAGACAATGGCTTTTCCAGTCTCCAAAAAAAAGCAACAACATGTATTTGATCATTAGTTGTATTAGCCACGATCATTTCTGTTTAAGGATAACTATTCAGAGTCCCTATTAGGTACTGTGTTGACTCTATATCCATATAAACACTGTATCTGTTTTAAAATGGAAAATTATAACTCTCACAATGACAACTTATTTATGAGGGGCGGTGTCTATATATCTAATAAAAAAAAAAAGTTATCAAAAGTGTTGGAGCTAAGCACTCTGGCCCTCCAAGTGCTTCAAGTCCTGTTTTCTTTGTCCCTGGTGGCATCATGAATGTCTGCCTCGGAGTTGGAATGAGTTGGCTTTTCTCACATCTGTTAGTCAGCCCTCAACTTTCAGTCAGATCTGCAGCTTCCCACTCAACTCCAGCCGTCCGCCAATCTTCCCTGGTGAGTTGCATAGCAACGGCCGTTCAGCCTCACCTGGAAAAGGTTAGCCCAACGGTTTTCATGTTTTTCTGAAATATTTTTTTTCAGCTCTTGAAATAAGCAAGCCAGCTGGTAGCATTCTAAACAGATCTCCTCTGATCTGCTTCTCAAGTGCAATACAATTGTCTATCCAGTCGTTGCAAAGGAGCTATCAGAGAAGCATTCTGCAGCCGAGCTGGGGTGTGAAGGAGTGCTCACCTCTGCCAGTCATCGGCCAGTGATCGCAATGATCACTCTCTATCTTTCTTGACCTCTGTTTCATCATCTGAGGATGAGTCAGTTAAATGAATGGCCTGTTTTAATAGCAAGCATCCTGGCAAAATCATGGAGAAACCCTATGAGCAGTCGTACTTAGGGATCATCTATACTGAGTAGTTGTACTTAGGGATCATCTGTACTGAGCAGTTGTACTTAGGGATCATCTGTACTTCTACAAGGCTGCTCACTGTGTACCATAGAGTATCAATGCTCCCCGTACTGAATTCTGTATAATGCTGCCTTCTGGAGGACAGTCCAACAGGAGCCCTAGACACCATCTCAAACTGGTGCTCGCATATGCAGTGTGTGTGCTTTCCATGCAGGAGATCGAAAGGTCAGCACGGTGAAGCCTCCTGCTCAACGTCACAGGGATAAGTGGCGGGTTGTTGTGGTTTGCGTCTGAAATGTCTCCCACAGACTCATGTGTTTGAATACTTAGGCCCCAGCCGATGGCACTGTTTAGGGGAGCTTATGTGACCTTTGAGAGTTAGGCGCTGACTGGCCGACATGGCTCACTTGTAGGGGGTCTTGAGTGTTGTAGCTTAGGTTTGCTTTGAATCCTGTTCTTTCTGCTTCCTTGTCAACCAAACTGTGCAGAGCGGTCACCTCCTGATTCTGCTGCTGTAGATGGGTCCCTCCCAGGCTCCATGCCTTCGCTGCCATGCCGAACTGAAACTGAACCAAGAGGAGACTGAACTTAATTTGCCTGTCTCAAGTATTTGGCTCCACTGATACAAAAACAGCTAATACAGCGGGATTGGAAGCTCAAATCTAGATGAGTACAGGTGCTTCTTGAAGCTCACCTTCCTTATTCTCCGGGAGTTGCTATTGAAGTCACTCAGTGAAGAACCAAATGTTTTCCCAGATTTCTGATGACTGGTGGGAACTAGACTTGGGCTGCCTGCTGCGTCCTAAGATGTAACTCACAGCCAGCCTCAGTGACCCACACAAACGGAGGCAGTGTCTGTCCGCTGTGGGCTTGGAGAAGAATATCATGTTGGCAGCAGCTGGGAAGGGATAGGCACGGGTGAATGAAATCTAGTGTTCCTCCCGGTACCAATGTTTTCATGTCCCAAAATGCAGATGCAGCGCCTGTCTGTCAGGCTCAGAAATGAACACAATGAGAGGAGAGGCCTCTACTCTCTGTGCAGTATTTTTCAGTGAAGCTGGCTGACACGACATTCGGGCAATTTTCCATTGCCAGGTTGTAGCTCTGGCTGACATGAAGGAAAGATTATTTTATCTAAATCTTCTTCTGCCCTTCCTGCTATAAGCTCAGGTGTTGTCTCAGAAACAGGGCTGACTGAAAGAAGACAGTATTACAGGCAGGGAGTCACTTGGAAGAAGACACACTGATTCTTCCATAGTGCTTCCTTGAAAACAACCTTTCTCTCTTTTTGTGTCTCATGTGATTATCCCAGGAAATTGGTCTTATTCCCTGCAGAGAATTCTTATTCCCTGACCTCCTGCTGTAGGTGGAATGTCAACGTTCCACAGTCTTATATTATTTGCAGATTATTAATATGTCATCTTTTTTGATATGAATTCTTCAGAAACATCCAGCTTTGTTCCAGGTGACTTCTCAGGATGATCTCTTAAATAGCTCCCCATGAAAAAGAAGAGATCAGATGACTGCTTGATAATTTCAAAACAGTCCTAGTTAATAGACAAGGATGGTTTAAAACTGTGCTGAGTTTGGCTATTTTAAATATGAGCAACTGTGTACTTTCAACAATAAAATATGTACACTTTACCTTTTGTCACCTGTTAGGAAACAATAGTTGCATATTTTGTGTTCCTGTAAAGGAATGAACTCTCAGAAATTATGCTCCAACACGAGCAAGCAGCAGTACTCTGCAAAGGCTATGAAGCTGGTGTTGTGTTCTTATGATCCATCCTTGACTTTGAAACGATGTATCTATTTACTTGTCTGAAGTAACAACTGCCTTACTCAGGCTTCTCCCTGGCAGGACTACTTGAAGACATACCTACGATGTAAAACCATGTCAGGAAGTTTGGTAACGTAGATCAGGTGGAGACCTGGAGACTCGGTGGACACACATCTGAGGCTTACGAGACTCTCAGCTCCCTGCCAGATTCCTGGCCTGGAACACGTTCTGCACTCCTCACATAAGGAAATGTGTGATCATATAGGCCCGGAGCAGAGTTCTCCACGCTAATGAGGTACCAAGAGACCCAGAGGGATTAGCCAATAAGCTTTCCTTCTGAGACATTCGTCCCTGCAAAAGGTATTTAATCTCATGGCTACCCTTCGAAGTGGGTATGGTACACGCCATTTTCTGCCATGAACAACCAATAAACTGTTTAGAACTATGGACTGTCTCATCAAGATCTACTGTGAGGAGCCAGGGAGAATGCATCGCTCCACAGAGTCGCAGCTTAATTCTCCTGTAGAAGGCCTCTCTGTGCCCCAGCCACCAATCTGCCTCTGCCAAGCTAAGGACAGCCACCACTGGGAGAAACCTGAGCTCCCCTTCCCCCCAGCTCTGGGCTAGATGCTGTCCCCAGCCCGTGTACCACGCCCCCCAGCCCCTGTTCTCTGCTCTTCAGCGACTCTGGCATCTGGATGTCCAAGGGTCTGAGGACCCCATGGCCCCAGCCTTGTCGCAGGCCTGGGGACTCCGGAGCCACCTCTGGCTTTCTCACATCTCAGACTCTGCTTCCCCACCCCTGGAGCTGTGTCTCAGTGCGTCCCTATGGCCCAGCATCTGCCCCAGCGGCTGCGTGGGATAAGCACAGTCAAACTACCCGTGTTCTGACTCCCCAACCAGCCAGGCACAGCTGCAGAGCAGACATGGATGGACAGACATGAATGTATGTATGTATGTATGTATGTATGTATGTATGTATGCATGTATGTATGTATGCATGCATGCATATATGTGAGTGTGTGTGTGTTTATAGTGGAAGACCCCTTAGTGTGATTATACTAGGGTGATGGTGTGTTTGCAAAGTGTGCATGTGAAGTCCAGAGTGTTGTTCTTCAGGTATTGTCCATCTTTTATGTGTTTTATTTATTTATTTATTTTTTTAGAGATTGGGTTCACTCGATGGCCTATGACTTTACAAATTATCAAGTCTCAGGCCCTTCCTGTTTCTGTCTCCTCAGTACTGGGATCATGAGCATACATTACCACACCCTGTTTTACGAGGTGATTTATGGATCTCAAACTCAGATCCTTGTGCTTACAAAGTGACTGTGTTACCAATCGAGCCACCTCCCCAACAAGGGTTTCAGTGTTTAATTTCCTGCTTAAGCTTGTAACAAAGTACTTCTTGTAAGTTTCTTGCTCAAGACATATTCATTGAGAGTATAGAAACATGAACAAATGCTATTTCATTTTTTAATTCTATGATTTGGTTATTTTGCAGGACTTGAAAGCTACCTGTGGAATAGAAAATGCCTCTGTATTTTCTGCAAGTGCAAATTATTTTGACAAGCTCTGAATGGGATACAGGTAGCTTGAAAAACCATTTACCAGCTTTTACAAAGGGTTCTGTACATATTTATGTAGTGCCACATAGCTTTAATACATATGTGCATTGAAATGGGTGAAATGGGGTCAAGCATTTGAAGTGTATGCTTTGCTTTTTAAGTAAAACAACACTGAATATAAGACACTCCAGCCTCATAGGCATTAAAGCACATTTTCCATTT
This sequence comes from Arvicanthis niloticus, assembly GCF_011762505.2. Taxonomy (NCBI): domain Eukaryota; kingdom Metazoa; phylum Chordata; class Mammalia; order Rodentia; family Muridae; genus Arvicanthis; species Arvicanthis niloticus. The sequence continues at coordinate 140,373,696 of NC_047659.1, forward strand.
AGTTGTAACAGGTAGGACTTAATTTATGAGTCACGGTGGATATCCCTGCCCCAGAAGCTAATTGACTTTGACCCCAGTTAGGAATTCATAATGTGAGATGAACAAAAGGTAGTTATAGAAATAAACACATCTTAACATCGTGACCTTATAATATTATCTTCTTGAGACTATGGTTGCTCCTGCTGAGAGATTATCTAGGCAAATAAATTATTGCTGTAAATACCATGCTGTTTACCAAATAGGATTTAATTTTATGTCACCAGAAGGCCAGGAGTAAATCCATACCCCAGATATCATTAATGATGAAGACGTTGACTAATCAGCTGTGTCTCTGTCCTTTGAAAACAGTGATTTCCAATGTGGCCAAAGCCATTTTAACATGGTGAATGCTTCTTGCCTGTTCTATAGGAAGGAAGGAGGCTTGGTTCATTAAATTGCCTTTCCCTGCCTTCCAGAACATTTATCATCAGTCAGAGCATAAATGCAGATTTAAATCACTCTACAACTATATGTTGCTAGATTAAGATCAGTAAATATAACAGTTAGTAAATTAACCTCTCATAGTATAAGCAAACACATACAAATTTCAACTCCCTGGCGTCTTCCTATTAGAAGGATCCATTTACTTCCTCCATGTTGTGAAATTGTCAAGTTGAAAGGGAGAGAAGTTGGCTTTCTCTGAATGCTGAAGACCCAGCCCTGATTCCCCTGATTCTGTACTGGACACATAGAGACAATCCCAGTCTTTATCTATTGAGTCAAGGGGATCAAGATATCCCAGTCTCCTGTCTCTGGAGTGAGTTGACTTGCAGCTGATCCTGTGAACAGAAGCTAAATAGATTTGGTTGGTCATCTCTGTCTTTCAGAAAGGCCATCTGCCCAGAAAGACAGTGCCAAGTTCAGATGCTCATGACCTTTAAAATATAGCATGGCCTTGAGCTATGCCTGTCCTGGCTACCCTGACTGATGGATGTGCTCATCTCTCTCTGCCTTAGTCATCTCTCCACTAACTCCCTAAACAAATAAATACACTCAGCTGCCAATGAACAAAAGTTGTTTACATTGTTCAAAGTACAGGGGGTAGATTCATTCCTGGGACTTTAAATCTCTAAAGTAATGCTAGCTACAGGTTCAGTGTGATCCAGCTACAGGTTCAGTGTGATCCAGCTACAGGTTCAGTGTGATCCAGCTACAGGTTCAGTGTGATCCAGCTACAGGTTCAGTGTAATCCAGCAGCTCCAGAAAGTAAGATTCTTGTCCATTTTCCTGAACTGATTTTCATTTCTGCTGTCTTCATCTTAAATCAAGGGTCCAAGTACTTCTGTGTGTATAATCTGCCATCTTAGGAACTCCAACTAGATGGCCCCAAATTCTAGACTTAAAGATCATTTCCTCTCATGGCTCAATTAATGAAATGCCTTTGAAATGCTAATCAAAGCACACAGAGGGATAGAATGATAATTAAAATAGTAAGCATACAAAGGTAAGTGGATTCTGAATGAGCCACAATGGCTAGAAATCTGATCTACAGTTGTCATTCTTCACTGTGAGCCTCAAGGATGAACTACATTTCCCAGCATCCTTTGCAGTTAGATGTGGAGTGTCACTTAGCTACAACTTGTGGAAGTGACATCATAACTGTTGTGGAAAGGACATTGTAACTGTTATGTCTGGTCCACACATCCCTTTTCTGTGCACCCTCAATCTCTTTTCTGTGTTCCAGTCAATAATTTGGGAGCACCTGGTTAAATGTAATTCAACCTCTGTCAAGTTTACTGCCCCACAAGGGCAAAACTCTCAGACCTTTCTTCCTTTCCTGCCTATACACCATTTTCATGAGAAATAAAAGCAAAAGTAGAATTTTCTCTCATGAGCTATTGAAACGTCAGGGTTGAACTGTTTTGCCAACTACTGACCACTATCCAGTATTCATATACAGAATGCACCTGTTCACATATCTAAAACACTTCTGAATTCAATCACATACATCTGAAAAACATCACAAAGTACCATTATCTCCTAATGTCACACATGGCAACTTCTCAGCTGTCATTTAAATAATTTACATTCCATATCTGTTATGTTCTAAAATGTCTTGGCCTCCCCTGGAGCTACAATGATTCTCTTCTATATTTTCTGGTAGAAGTTTTAATACTTTCAGATTTTACATCTGGAGTGAATGTTTGTTCGTGATGTGACAAAAGGTCAATGCTCATTATTCTCTAGAGGGAATGTATTGGATGGAGCAACACCAAACGTTCTAAAAGATCTTTCTTCCTCGGTTAAATTGATTTGACGCTTCTGTCAAAACTGAGGTAATCATGGGTGCTTGATTCAATGTCTACCTATGATATCTGTCTCATTCATCCATCTTTGTATCCAAAACACACTTTTAATTGTTGCTTTATAGTAAGTTACTTAATTATATGTAAGATTAAGATCCCAACTTTTCTATTTAAGGAAAATTATTTTGTTAGTTATAGTTTATTTCATCTTTCATAGCGTATTCTATAATCTTTTGGGACTCTATAGTTCACCAGATGCACTTTTGCATATTTTTGGCTCCAGTATCAAATATTTCTTTAAGGAACAAGGTTTCCTTTTACTGTGTCATGATAATAAAAAATTAAGATCTGTGCACTAGGTATCAACATGATCAGTTTGCACAGAAAGAGGATGGATGCATGTTTTAATACATGTATGCACAGAAAATGAGTGTATTAATACTTTAATGCATATATATGTGCACAGAATGAGATTGTATGCATGTTGTCATGCATGTATGTGCAGTAAGGGAATGCATTCATGTTCTAATGCATGATTTAACATGCATATAATATTGATATAAATATGTGCCCAACTATATATAAACTAAGCCAACCATGAGTTCACACGGCCATCTTTACTGTAATTCTCTGATTCACACAGTGTCCGAAGTCTTCCTCTTGCTCACCTGTAACACGTCACTCTGACATTGAAGATGTGACACCCACCATGCACCATCTGTAAAATGCATGTTTAATTCCAGTGTATGTGCAAAGTTGCATGTTACTCAAATATATATGTATGTGTATATATATATACATATATATATATATATATATATGTATTTATACATATGAATATTTACACACACACACACACACACACACACACGGGATCAAATTTTCAGAGTAAACTTCTGTTACTAACCAATATCTATTTATGATTAATTCCTATCTTTTGTGAATAGTTTTTCCTTGTCGTTTTTAAAGTTTTTCTAGTTCTTTCTATGTCAGACTAGCCTTTAACCTGCTGAGGGTGGTATGTGTGTGAGACATATTTGGGAAGAACATTTATTCTACCCTTACTTTATTCATCCTTCTGTATGAGTGCAATCATGTTGTCATCTGTATTTAAGTGAATCTCATTAATTTTCATTTTATTTATTATTTAGTGTGTGTATGTCTGTGTGTGATGAGTTTGAACATGTGTGTGAGTGAGTATGTATATACCAGGTGTGTATATAGAGATCAGGGAACAACTTGTGGATGTTAGTCCTGAACTCACGGCTTCAGGCTTGACAGCAAGGGCCTTTATCTACTGAGCACTGGCTCCTTGTCTTAAATAATGTTACAAACAGCTATTATTTCAAATAATAAATTTTCTTTATCTCCTTTTGGTGTGTGCATGTGTGTGTGTGTGCATGCACATGTGTGTGTGTGTGCGCGCACACGTGTGTGTGATACAGTGTGTGTGATACATGCAAGCACACATGTGGGTTAGGATGCTCAATACCATCTTGTGCTCAGTCTCTGCTTATTTCTCCTCTGTTATTTACGAGGCAGATTGAAGGAAGCTGAAGCTCTCTGGGGAAATCATCTAGGAGTTGAACATGGTAAAGAACCATGAAGAACCCATGTTAAGGATGGCAGAGGACACCCATGTCCTTGCTAATCTGTGGTGTGTGCACTTCTTTCATTTCTTCTCTCTTTGAGTGACTTGGACCAGAAAGCTCCTCAACTGCCTGAGGAACAGGTGTCACAGTCCTTTCTGTGTCTGATTACATCCAGAGGAGAGTTGCTGGCCAGGCAACCCTGCTTCTGGTGCCTGTCAAGATGGACCATCTGAAGGCTGACACTTCCTGCTTCTTGTGCCTGTCAAGATGGACCACCTGAAGGCTGACACTTCCTGCTTCTGGTGCCTGTTAAGATGGGCCACCTGAAGGCTGACACTTCCTGCTTCTGGTGCCTGTCATGATGGGCCATCTGAAGGCTGACACTTCCTGCTTCTGGTGCCTGTCAAGATGGATCATCTGAAGGCTGACACTTATCTCTTCAGCTTCGAGGACCAATGGCACTGCCGCTGTGACTGAGACAGCAGCTTCTGTTCCACAAAGCTCAGCTTTAGTCACAACTGCATCAGGAAATATGCACAGTCTTCTCCTTAGAAGCCCAAGTGGACTCCGGATGGCTCTGCTTACCCACAGCTCTTCTCTCTCAGGACAGAGGAGGATGCTCTCTCTGGTGAGCTAGTGGAAGGGTTGTTATTTGTGAAACACAGAGCCTGATATTGGCCCTTAGAGAAGACTTATAATTGGTATGATTGAAAACTGTGCTGTGATTGGTAGAAATGATGATTCAGCATTTATATAGCATACAGATGCCATTCTTGGCTTTTGAATATATCTTTTCAAAGGTTTTTAAGCCAGCCTGGAGGTCCCTTTCTGTGTGCATCCCTGTGTAGTTGAAATATGATGGCCTAATTAATACTTTCCTCAGATAGTCTTCAGTGTGCTTGGGATCTCTATTATGGTAAGGAAGATGAAGTACCCTGCATAAAGAGCTGTCCGGGGCAGCATCCGAGATGGCCAAAGGGTTTCAGAGAACCACATAGAAGCAAGGACCCCAGGATTCAGATCTCTGAGTAATCACCCTGAGAGGTTGCCAAAAGGTTCCAGAAAGTAACTGGTAGCTATAAATGTATATATAAGAAACTCCCATGTTTTGTGGAAGGATCAGGAAGGTAAGAGACAGCAAGGAGGTCAGAGTTGTGAAGGTCAGAAACTAGCAGTGAAGCCAGGAAAGTACATGGATTGTGTCCCTGCCTTCAAGGAGACTTTGAGTGAGCTGACATGGTTAAAGAGGACAGATCCCAAACCCAGCGCTCAGGAGCTGTAACACAAGCTGCCAGTGGTTGACACCTGGTTAATAGTCTCTTCCTTTAGCTTTCAGATCAATAGGCTCATGGTTCTAAAAATCTTGGAGTTTTAGGTCTCTAGAGCTAAGGGTAAGAGCTATATGGCCTTGGGCATGGGGACCCAGTCTGTTGGAGTCACCAACCCTAAGAGGGCTGCCCCTTGTCTGGACATGATGCCTGTCAAGATAGGACATAGGAAACCTCACCCCGCCAACCAGGGATTTTCTAACAATAAAACACTGAACTTTCCATTGTGGTCTGCACCCCCCATTCTCCCCTAAACCAAAACTCAGGTCGACTTGGTGAAAGGTTCATTTTCTTACAGTTTCAGAACTAAATGCTGCCTTTTTTCCCTCTCGCAGCGTCCCATTCTCTGTCAGAACTTCCCATTAAGTCACTTCCTGTTGTCATGTCCTGTTTTGGTGATTTGAACACACTCTCCGGAACTTTTGGAGCATATTATTATAGCTCACCTCACCCTCACATTCCAGAAAATGGGATCTTCTTTGCTGCACCTTTTGTGTGTCTTAATAATGTTTGGGTTTTGTGCACAGATTGCATACAACACACACACACACATGAACTGCACAAAACACATGCAAATGGCACGTAACACACAAATTGCACACAACACACATATAGAAATTGGATATAATACAGAGAAATTACACACACTACGCCACAAATTGCACACAACATTCATATAAACTGCACACACACCCTTATGAATCCTACTTCTTCCCGTCAAACCCTGCCAGTGCCTTGTTTTGCAGGTAGGGAGTTTAGTAATAAAGCACCATGGAATCCATCATGACCTACATGGGGCTCTACATTAGTGGTTCTCAACCTGCTGGTCGTGACCCTTTGGCAACCCTCTACCCCCAAAATATTTACACTGAATTTATACCAGTAACAAAAATTACAGTTATGAACTGGCAACAAAAATAATTTTATGGTTTGGGCGTCACCACAACATGAAGTCGCAGTGTTAGGAAGGTTGAGAACAGCTGTTCCACAGGGATGTTGCGTCTGCTTGCTTATTGGCCTCTTAGTTGACTTCTGTCTGCTTGCCAACTGTCAGAGAAGCAATGACACTGGAGAGGTTAACAGTGACATCAAGTCAGACTCTTCTACCCCTCGTTGTCTAAGGTTGTTCAGATGAAGCCTTTCATTTAGACCCACCTGATCCAGAGTTTTCTTAGACTGTCTCAGAAGTCAGCTAGCAAGTGGTGGAAAGCACACACCATTAACCCTTCTCCAACCCCTCGGCTCTCATTTCAATTTCCAACTGCTTTGCTGCCTGCCTCAAACTGTTTCGTAATACTACCTCTAGTGAGTCAGACCTTGAATATAATCTGCTCAAACTGAGGGAGATGAAACTCCCTCCCGGAAAGACGCTTCCAAATCAGCTATCCTTACTTAAAACAATAACATTATCTATTAGTAAACACATCTATTCTATACCATCACTTAGAGCTTTCCCAGAGCCTGCAAACTGGGGCTGCCTAAGCAATAATCATTCTATGCTTGTTACCATGGAGTAGAATTGCCTAGGCTTCCCATGCTCTTTGCAGTATCAGAAATGCGCGCGCACGCACACACACACACACACACACACACACATTTTAAGTAATACTTCCCAGTGCTTAAAAATGCAATAAATGTGTAAGTCTGGCTGAAGAGACTCCTTGTAAATCCATCTCTTAGGCCCCAAAGAGAAGCAATGAACATCAGTAGGTTTCTGCTGCTTGCTGTGCTATATTTATGCACATGAAGGCTAGTCTCATATACCAGTGTGGATATAGCGTGTCTCATATACCAGTGTGGATATAGCGTGTCTCATATACCAGTGTGGATATAGCGTGTCTCATATACCAGTGTGGATATAGCGTGTCTCATATACCAGTGTGGATATAGCGTGTCTCATATACCAGTGTGGATATAGCGTGTCTTGTTACCAGCGTGGATATAACGTGTCTTGTTACCAGCATGGATATGATCTGAGGTGATGTGGAGACATCCCACAGTATGCTTTGAACCCCGGATAATATGGCTAGCCACGTGCACTCTCAGAGCTCAGTGGTAAATATCAATATCGGTCTGTTGTTCTCAGGGTCATGGTAAGCAAAACAACCGAAGACTCTTAAGCACAAGCCCAGAGAATGTAATCAAGAGACAGACACATGAGGAGTTGTGTGAGTCAGCCACCACTGCACAAAGCCTTACATTTTACTTTTATTTCTTTTCGTTCTTCTAATATTTTAAAAATTAGTTATTTGAGAATTCGTCCAGTTTTTAAATTCACGTTCACCCCTCCAGCTCCTTCCAGATCGGTCCTCCTTCCTTCCCACTCACCCATGTATCCACTTCTTTATAACCAATGGTGTCCAACTTGCTCTTGCCAAATGTTCTGGGATGTGTGTCTCTCTACTGGAGTGGTCCAGCAGCCAGGAGCACACGCTTAAAAAATATTGGCTCTCCCCCTCCTGGCAGGTATTACTTGTCAGTAGCTCCTGTACTTCACGCTCACCTTCACTGTCCATGCTGGGATCTGGTCTGGCTTGTACAAGCTGTCACCACCACTGTGAGTTCATATGCACAGTGGCCCTGCAATGCCCAGAAGACAGTTTTCTTATAGCCAGCCTTTGGCCCATACAGTCTTTATTCCTTGTCTTTCCCAAGGCTTCCTGGACTTTGGAAGGAGGAGTGGGATAGATATGTTCCATTTAGGGTTATGATGTGGTCTCTTATTCTCTTGTGAGTCTCAGCATAGTTTTGAAGGGTAAGTGGACCAAGTGCATTGAAAAACAGAGATGACATGGATAGTTCAGTAAATGTGTAAACCAATACCATTTAGTGTCTGGATGTTTTACGCACTATGCATAATAGAGTGTGCTATACTTCATGGCCCTGGAAGCACTGGAGGTTTGTTTAAAACAACATCCCAGACAGCACAGGAGCAATGGCTCCTGTTTGGAATTATGAGAGCTGTTAGTGTCTCTAGGTGATCAAAGCTTTGTAGGTGTGTCAGAGTCTTAAGGATGCTATGGCTTCCTATGCCTGAGCAAACCACTGTAACGCCTAGCCCAGCTATATTTGTCATTCATTCTACTTAAAATGTTTCCAGCCTCTGTAGTTACCATGCTAATAGGTAACATTGCTTCTTTCCCATTTAGGTTTGGACTGCACTCTCTAACACGAGTGCCAGTCTCTTAGCTTGCTACACTGGGCTATGGACTCTTGTTTCCTTCCATTTTTTTCTATTATAAATCCTGTAGCTATGAAAGGCATGTGGTGTGTGTGTGTGTGTGTGTGTGTGTGTGTGTGTGTGTGTGTGTTCAATTCCCTTGGCTCTATACAGAGAGTGAGTTACTGGATTGCATTATAACTGTGGTCAACTTTTTTTCAGCAATGTCGTTTTTTTCTTTCGATGACTTAATTTATGGGCGTTACCAAATCATTCAAGTTTCCAGGAGCTTAGTAAACTTAGGAAGGTGCTGTGCAGAGAGCAAACACTTGCTCTTTTTCCTATAGTTTATTTCTCTAGTTTAATCAGTAAACGATCAAGAGACAGAATCGGAAAGAGAAATATTAAAAATTGATCTAATGGTTTTGTGATTTATAAAATCTGTGCTGAGACAAAGAAGTGAATCCACACCACATCTCAAACTTGTTTTTGAAAACAAGACTCAAAGAGTTCATAAGGGTTCATTGTCCATCCATTTGAAGTGACAGGCACCTATCTCTCTAGGTGTGTCAGCGCAACCACAGGCCGTTGCTTGTGACTCTGGTGACGGTGACAGCAAGCTATCATTTATAAAATAAAATGAACTTTTTTTCAGAATAAAAAGAATGAAAGGTCATTGATATGATTTTTCCCTGGTTCCTTGACTTCTCTGGTTTTTCTCATTGAGTAGGAATTAGAGGAAAAGATTGTTTACCTTCCTGAAAAGCTTTGTTGTTTTTGCATCAAGACAACAAATATCTCACTAAACGAATCAGAAGAGTCCATCAAAAACAATGATCATTTCCTCAATGGGCTTTGGCAGCAAGGTTTTGTGGTGGGATATTTTATCTCCATTTGTTCCAAAAATGTTTTGGGTTTTCGTTGTTGTTCCCTCAAAACTGCAGTTTAGGTGCAAATGTTTGCAGATGTTGGGAGCTTGATTTATTAAAATGGTTTCAGTGCAAATCCCTCATGTAATTAAATGCCTATTCATACATTCTTTTCACAATGAAATACTGTTAACAAATAGCTCTGATATAACAGCATAACAGTTAAGGGAAAACTTGGATCTAAATGGCTAACAGAAACGAGCTGGTGTGATTTTAGAACTAGAAGTTTTATGGGTATATTTTCTTGTTGTTGTTCAAATTGATTAAAAGTAGTTGGGAGCACAGGGCACGTATGGAGTAGACAAAAGTTGGGCGGGGGTGGGGGACCCACACAGCACATTTAAACGTGTTTAGACGTGAGTGTTCTTGATCGCCATGTATTTCTCTGATAGTCTTCTTGCTCCCATTAATCTTCAAATCTAGGAATTTGGCTTATAATTATCTTAACGATCATCTCTTCTCATAGATTTTGCCGAAAAACGACCTCTCATAGTGCTTATGTTTATTGTCTCTCTCAAGTAGCGTTTTTTCAAATTAAAACAGTAAAACCAGAGCTGGGGAAATGGCTCAGCACCTGAGAGAATTAACGGCTGCTGCAGAGAATCAGCACCCATGCCAGGAGACCTGCAACTTCCTGAAAAAAAAAAAGAGAATTCAAATTACCCCTCCACTTGCAAATCAGGAGATTTGGTTCCAGGAGCTATAGCGCCCTCATCTGGCCTGTTTGGGCCACTGCATGCATGTCATACATAAACTACCATATGTATACACATACATAAAATGAATGTGGAAATTTTCTTTTCCTCTTCCCCATCTTCTTTCCTTCTTCCTCCTTTTCATCCTCTTTTTTTTTTTTCTTATCTTCTTTCTTTTCAATGAAGTTGGCTAGCAAGATAGATCAATAAGAAGTGTTCTTGCCACCAAGCCTTATGACTTGAATTTGATTCCAGGGACCCACATGGTGAAAGGAGAGAGCCAACTACCATAGGTCCTATGACTATGTGTGTGATCCATGATACATAGGCACAAGTGCACATGCTTATGTGTACACACACACATACACAAACACACAGACACACAAAATACACAGACACAAAAATACACACACATGCACAAACACACACACACAAACACACACATACACAAACACACAGACACACAAACACACAGACACACAAAATACACAGACACAAAAAACACACACATGCACAAACACACACATACACAAAATACACACACATGCACAAAACACACATACATGAAATATATACACATACATAAACACAGACACACACACACACAAACACACACATACACAAACACACAGACACATAAACACACAGACACACAAAATACACAGACACAAAAACCACACACATGCACAAACACACACATACACAAAATACACACACATACACAAAACACACATACATGAAATATATACACATACATAAACACAGACACACACACACACACACAAACACACACATACACAAACACACAGACACATAAACACACAGACACACAAAATACACAGACACAAAAACCACACACATGCACAAACACACACATACACAAAATACACACACATACACAAAACACACATACATGAAATATATACACATACATAAACACAGACACAGACACAGACACACACACACACACACACACACACACACACACACACACACACACACACACACACACCTTTTTAAAACAATGCTTAGGAAGACTCTTTACCTCAGCTATTCCAGCATGGCTAATTTACAATGTCTTCATGATTTGGCTCAAGCCAAACTCGATCCCCTCCAACTTAGTCTCTGAATAAGTAAATTATTTAGCATTTTGCTTCAGAAGCCTCAAGGACTATGCTATTTTCTTAGTTTAGAAAAATTTTATTTCATTTTTAAAGACATTACTTGTCTGTTTTTATTTATGATTTTTTTGTTTCTCTCACTGGTAGTTTTTATTATATGTTTCTATGCATTGTACTCTCCTAAATATTTTATAATTTTCAGATTCTGTATATGATAAGAAATACTGTGTCTGGTTTGTTGATTATTATTAATGTCCTCTGATTTTATCCAAGTCACTAAAATTAACAAGTTTTCTTTAATATTCCATTTTTTGTATAGTCTTATATTTTGTCATTTGTCTGCCAATGAACAATTATATTATTTTCACATCTTGGTCTGCTGACTAAGACTGTAATGACCATGGGTACACACATATGTGTATCTAAGGAATTCACCTAATAGCCTTTGTCTACCCATACAGAAAAGAGATTTGTCTAGTCTTTGATAGTTTGATTTTTATTTTCTTCAGACATCTCCAAACTATGTTTTTATTAAAAGACACCAGCTGGCAGTTTCAGAAAACTGTTTCATAATTTCATTTATTTCATTTCTTGTACCAATGTTTATTATCACTTCTCTTTTTTATTCACGTGTCGGTGGGGTGGGCATGGGAGCAATGATGCAAGCCTTGGATGTTGGTCCTGGCTCTTAGCCTTGTTTGAGACATTTTGCTATTCATTATTGCAGATGTCAGATCACTTTGGAGTCTGTCTCCCACCTCCTTCTAGGATGACTGGGTTGGAGGAAGTATGCTACCTCATTTGGATGTGAATTTCAGCTTTATCCACTGAGCCATCTTCCCAACTTCTGTTCCTAGTGCTGTAAGGGCACAGTTATTCTGATTTTGGCTTTCAACTTCCTGAACTGCAAAGTCTTACCATTAGTGAATACTTTCAAAGACAGCATTGGACTATTTGCATATCAGTGTTGGAAAAAAATATCTTCTTAGGTTTCTTGTCTATCACATTGTTTCATCTAATTAATTCCCTCCTTTATCATGGAGGTGTATGAATCCCTTCTACATTGTGGATGCTAACCTTTTACCAAATGCATGGTTTTAAACATTTCCTTCTGATTAACAACTTTCCTTATTTATTTATTTATTTATTTATTTATTCGGCATTTCTCCTTTGCTGGGCAGGGGCTTTTTGGTGTGATTTAATCATCATTTTAGCTTTTGTTGCCTGAACTTTTGGTCTCATAGCCAACAAAGTATCACACAGATAAATATCATGAAATTTTCCCACTTTTATGAGTTTTGCAATTTCAGGTTCTTCTTTAAAAGCTTAATCTATTCTGAGTTGATTTTATACATGATATTAGATAAAGGTCCAATTTCCTTTCAGCATGTGAGTTTACAGTTTTCCAAACAAGATTGATTGAGGGAGGTATCACTTTCCCTTTGTGTCTTCTTGCTGTCCTTGTAAAAGAATGTGCAACCATGCTTATATCTGTATTGAGAATCTGTGCTTTATCTTGTTGGCCTGTGTGTCTGTTTCCCACCCCACAATTATATTTTTCTTCAGTACCTGCAAGTTTTAACATAATTTGAAAGCAAGAAATCTGATAGATACCCATTCCTTTTCCTTCAGGATATTTTATAGCTCACAAAGTTTAGAGTTGTTTGTGTCTTTTGGTGAAAATGAGGAAAATGCCATTGGGGTTTTGATAGTATTTTTCTGAATCTGCACATTACTTCCATTGGTAGAGATCTTTTTAGAATATTAATTATAGCAATCCATGAATGTGAACATGCTCTCCCACTTATGCATACCAGACTTTCTTTCATGAATATTTTATAGATTTTAGTACATGAGTCTTTTCTGCCTCAGTTTCCTCTTTAGTCATAAAAAATTTGCCTCAAAGTTTGCTCATAAATATTTTACTCTTTTTGATATAGTAGTGAGATTGCATTCTTGTGCTCTCATTTGAACACATTTAGTGTAAAACACACATAGAACTGATTTTATTTATTTAGTGTTTTAACCTAGGACTTTACTACATTTATTAGAATTTTTGGTTAGATTTTTGTTGTGTTTTGTGGTGGTAGAGAGATAGACCAGTAGTTACAAGGGCTTGCTGCTCTTGCAGGAAACCTGAGTTTAGATCCCAGCCCCCTCATGCTATGGACTTATAACCATGCAGTTCCTGCTGTATGGGACTTCAAGCCTCTTTCTGGTCTCAGAAGGTACTGTGCACACACACACACACACACACACACACACACACACACACACACATATGCAAATAAAATAAAAAGGTGGCTCAGTGGTTAAGAACAGCAGTTGCTCTTATGGTGACCCAGGGATGTTTGTAGCATCCACATGGTGGCTCACAAACCCCTGTAACTACAGCTCCTTGGGATCCAGTGCCCCCTCCTGTCCTCCAAAGGCTCCTCCATTACTCGGGGCCCACCCCAGCCTTTTAGCGTTCAGACTTGAAGTAGAACATGGAGTTGGGCAAAAGCCAAAAGACAGCTGATGTACAGCCTTATAATCCTTTCTAACTGTACTGGGAGCTAGAAGCTAATGACTTCTGGAAACTCAACATTCTATTGCTTGTTCTGTGGCTGAAAACCACTAGCTTCTTTTCTCTTTAATTTTCTGCTTTTAAATAAGTGCTAGGGAAACTTAACACTTTGTGCTTAAATAAGCACTGGAGGAATGTGACTTTTTGTTACTGTTCTGTGCTCCAATAAGCACTAAAACCTTAACTCTACTACTATTCCGTGCTTATTAAAGCTCTGAGAACTTAACTCTTTAACGCTCTTATTGATTGTGCTTAAGTAAGCACAAATTTCTGGCTATTTAGCAATGCTCTTTAGCATGGTGGGGATAAGTAAAATGATTTATTGCTATGGCTCCCTGGTGAATCAGCCAGGAGCACCTTGCTGGCCAGGGAAGAGGCTCAGAGCTCATTCACTCTTCTTGAAAGAGAAAGAAAGGAAAGGAAAGGAAAGGAAAGGAAAGGAAAGGAAAGGAAAGGAAAGGAAAGGAAAGGAAAGGAAAGGAAAGGAAAGGAAAAAGGAAAGTCACTCACACAGACAGATATACCCAGGGTGAAGCATAAAATGGCTACATCGATTTTCTTTATTGCCTTCAGCTCTGTATGGCTTTTAGATAAAAGTTCTTTATGTAAGGAAGAATTACCTCATGAATAAAATGTTACCAAAAAGGGGAGTTACAAAAAGATACCAAATACTAGTTCAAAGCAGTGTTTCATAAGTTCATCATAAGTTCAAAGCAACAGTTTTTACATGGCCTTGTTTTATCATGGTGCACACCTGTGCCTTCATCCCCTAACCTTAATGGTTTTCCTTGAGCAAATTTGTCCAAAGCCTATTTCTCTTTTTAGTGTAATTATGAAAGCTCATTGTATTTCTTATTATGCAGCCTTTACTTACTATTATGAGGAGTGGGCACATTATGTTCTTGATTCTAACTTTATTACATCTTTCTAGCAAAGCAACTAATGCCATCTTTTAAAACTTTCTTCCTAAGAGTATTTAAATCAAATCAGGAATTTTATAAAAATATTAATTCATTTAAATGGCATTAATTCATGAAAAGTTCATCTTTTTCTTGATCTGCAGGAACTCTGCTCAATAGAGTAGGCAAATGCCTAGGAATCCTGAAGGTATGTATGTAATGGTGACAGAAAGGCATATCAGCTGCAAGAAGCAATCCTGGGATGAAGTAACTTGGGACCTTGCCTCTCACAGCTCACTCATTGTAAGCCATGAAAAGATGGTATATATATATATATATATATATATATATATATATATATACTGAGTTATGAACAAACACAGTAAATAAATATATTATATAGAGATAGACAAATAGAATATAGAATATAGATAGATGTGGAAGATAGATGATAGATAGATAGATAGATAGATAGATAATTTAAAAAGGAAATCTGACCCTATAGAGAGGGTTAGTGTTGGTTTTCCTCAGTTTGTATGTGGTATATTTCTTTGTAATGTCTGATTCATCTTGTTCCTACTTGAACTCCTAACGTTGCTCAGAGTTGCTGTGTCAATTTTTCTGTGTTGACTTTGTTTCCAGCTCCAAGCTTTTCAAGGATTTACTCTAGTGTGTGGAAAGAATTAACTGTATAATTTTTGTAAAGACTATACTTTAGATTATGAATGGATACTTAACTGGGCAAAATGCTTTTGCACATCTGTTCAACTGATTGTGTTTTATATTTCATTTTGTTTATAAGACACATCATGCTAACTGATTTTTGCATGTAACCTCAAACATGTACCTGCAATATAAATTTTGGATGTTCACGGGGAGCATTTGATGCCTTCTTGCATTAGGTTGACCTGTGCTGTATTCAAAGTTTTGCAGGAATGTCTATAATAAATACCACACTGAAGTTCTGTCATTAGAACAATTTCAGTCTCATAAAATGTATTTGGAAACTCGTCCCATGGAAGGATCTTTTCTAATTTGTCTTGTATCATCTTTAAACTTAGAATAAGTTATTTTCTTAGCACACCTGTTTCTTAATCCTATTTTCCCATATGTCTTTTCCTGCTCTCAGCGAAAATGACTGCACTACCAGAGAATAGTCAGACACTCGGAGTCTGAACGAACACAAACAATTAGTTATGCTAATGACAATTACAGGAAAAGTGCAGTCCCATTATGGTCTCATCTGTTTAATGGCAATTTTCTAAATCTAAATATGTTTAAGGGGCATTTACATAGCATGTTTGATTAATTTTAATAGCAATTACAATTATGGAAAACAAATTTGTGAATCTGCTCTCCGTGCCCTTCCCAGAAGTGTCAAAAGCTCTTCATAGGCAAGATTAAGCAGAACCCATGCTATCTGAAAGTCCCTCTTTTATTGTCTGACATAGGGTCCATACAGGGTAATCTCAAAGCATTAGATATTTCTGTTTGACCCATCTAAATGCCTACAGTTTTAAGCTTCTCCTTTACATTTTAAACTGTAGTCTGTATTCATCAGCCAATGTATCAAAACCACCAATAATAGTTCTGCATGGCATTAATCCCAATCCATAGTGGTATTGGTTGGCTCAGTCCATATGTGTGGCCAGTGTGTCACATATGCCAGACTCTGGGGTAGTTACTAGAGATGGGGTTGCCCATGGGGTTGACTTGATTTAAAGGTGCAGTTGAGGAATTAAGCAGGGCAGTGTGGAGACAGGGTAGGTGTGTGAGAATGGGGTTGTCAGTGTATATTGAGCAGGAATAGAAGCAACTGACATCCACCCAGGCAAATTGGGGATGAAAAAATCCTGAGAAAGAGGCAGAAAGATTATCATTTCATACTCAGAGTTGTCTAAGCTACTTTTGTGTTGTTTTGGTGAAATAACCAAGGCATAACCAAGGCAACTTATAAGTGGAAGCATTTAATTTAGGGCTCATGATTTCAGAAAGTTAGACTCCATGACTATGGTAGTTTGAATAAAAATGTCTCCCATAGAATAATGAGAAGTGGCACTATTAGGAGATGCTGCCTTGTTGCAGTAGCTTGTTGGAGGAAGTGTGTCACTGGAGGTGGGCTTTGAAGTTTTCCAATACTCACCAGGCTAAGTATCATTCACTCTTTCCACTGTATGAGGATCCAGATGTGGAACTCTTGGCTACCTTTCCAGCACCATGCCTGCCTGTGTGCCACCATGCTTTCTGCCATGATAATGGACTAAACCTTTGAATGGTAAGCCTGCTCCAATGACATGTCCTTTATAAGAGTTGCCATGGTTACAGCATCTCTTTACGACAATAAAATCGTAACTAAAACAATGACCACCACGGTGGGGACCATGCAGCAGACAGGAAGTATCAGGTGCTAGAGCATCAATTAAGCATTCAGATATTGGGATACAGAAAGCTAATAGCAAATAGGGTGGGCTCTTGAAACTTCAAAATGTGCTCCCAGTGACACACCCCCAACAAGCTTGCACCATCAAATCCTTCCCTCAAAATTCCCCTAACAGGTGACCAAGTATTCAAATATATGGGCCTATGGGGGGACATTTCCATTTAAATGGCATCAGTAATCAACTTGACTGGGTTTAGAATAACCAGGGGCACATACTATCACACCTGTCTTTATAGGACCTCTTCAGAGAGGTCAACTGAGGGGAAAAGACCCACTCTGAATGTGGACTGTACCATCCCTTGGGCTGTGAGGGGCAGATTGAAAAAAGGAGAAAATGAACTGAGTACCAGTGTTAATTCCCCTTCTGCTTCCAAACTGCAGATGTCAATGCCCCATGACTTCCCAGCCAGGATAGACTGAAACTCACTGAAACTGTGAGCCAAGATAAACACTTGTTCTTTATATTAATTTTAGTTATCTATTTGGCAACAGCAATGAGCAAAGCAAGTAATAGTAAAAACAAATGAAGTATTTGCAAAAAAAAGAGATAATACTTTGTCATGTCATGTAACTTGTTTGACAGGAACGTGAGAGCAAGAGGAGGTGTCAGGTGACAGCCAATGGTGACAACTTCCCAATATAGAGTGAAAGGCACCGAATAGACATTCAGACTCTTTAAATTTTACTTGGGCAGTATAATCAATTAGGAGTGGATTAAGAGTCTTTCTTGCATAAAGCATGCTTTGAAATAACTGGCTTTCCATTAATGAACGCATATACTAGACAGCTAATTAATTCTGTAGGTATTTTCAACAGCTCACGCTTCGCAAATTCTTGTATTCAAGCTTGATGATGGCTCATGAATATTAGAAATATTTGGTTTTGGTTCATGTAACTAACCAATCAAAATGTCCTAAAGGAATAGAACCTGTATCTGTCACACAGGTCTCGTTTCTTGCTCATGTCACCACCCAGGACCAAAGGATGTTAGCTCATTTCCTCTCTGACTGCCTCCCAGCCACTCCCCATGGCTGATCTACCCGTAATGGTGGGCAGTCTCCTCACCTGTAAGAACCTGAGGATTTAAACCTGCCTCAGAAGCTGGGGGTGGCTGGTGGGTCCACAATGACCAGTGCCATTATAGCAGCTCTCTGAACAATTAAAACTACTGTGCAGACCTCAGCCGCTGGCCTTCTCATGACAGTGAATGTCTGAATAAGTGGCTTCAGGTACTGGCTTCAGGTGATATTTGAGAGGTGGGGGCTGCTGATTCAATGATTTTATAGTATAATAAATATCCATATCAGTACATTGATAGATTTGATTTAATATTTCCCCAGAGTCAACCAAAAAATAATTGTTTTCTTGAGCGGTTTGTTTACGGTTTGGATGTTTTATCTACTTTGTGGAGTGCTAGTTTAGCAATCAAAGAAGCATTACACAAATTTTAAACAACACCAACGAATATATCATAATATTCTTTTTTACTAATTTTTCCTGTCTACTCTCTTTATTCCTTGTAAATATTATTGATGTTTCTCCTCT